>NC_058044.1:19284705-19584705 GCF_020085105.1 Siniperca chuatsi
TATAGATGAACAGTATGCCTTTTTACCTTCTGTCAGACTGCCAGACATATGGCTTCGTAATTTAAACAAAATGTGTGTGTTGTGCAACCAACTGTTGTTCATTCACTACACATGGTGTCTGCTAGCAGACAATTGCGGACATCTTGGAGGAATTAGTGGGCACTGCAGTTCTAAAATGTAACATTATCATGGTGCTTGTGGAGAATTTCAACGTGTTGCTTGGCGTTTTCATTTGATGAGAACACTGTACATTACACCATTTTTTACACCTACTGACCTGCCCCTCTCCCCCTCCACTGACGATCCTCTTGCAGTCCCTGGTGCCAGCGATGGCTGTCACACCCATTCTGTGTGCGTTGTGAATGATGAGCATGAGCCGGCCGCTTTCCGGCGCAAACACACGAATCTTACCATCATTCCATGCTAGAAGACAGTGAAATCAATCAGTATGTGAAATAGGTAATAAGTAACTTAGGAAAAAGTGTTACAGGTTTCTGCACCACAGTAACTGAGGAACAAATACAATTATGACTGCGCTACAGCTTATACTAAGAAACAAAAACTGAATATTCTTTGTAGCAGTAAGCTCCAATGTCTTGTTTGCAGATGTCTCTCCCTGATTCCCACCACTGATGATGCTGTGTCCGTCAACCATGAAGTCCAGGGAATTGCAGGTCATGTTGGGTACAGTGATGCGCAGCAGCTCTTTGGGCTTGTCTATGTGCCACAACCTGATGTCCTCCTCAGAGCAGGTTGCAAATAATTCAGATGTTCCACTAGTAGAAAAACAAAAAAGAGAGAGATGTGGAATTACAGTTAAGTGACCGTGGGTATAACAATCTGTTATAAAATAGTGCTAATTGAGTTAAAGTCATATCAACCTTACATTTAACCAAGTATACATATAATTAATGACATGATGAAGTTGGATTCAATACATTACCCAGGTGTTTGTACAATATACCTAAAACTAATACTGTTTTTCTAACCATATAATGGACCTCCATGGATGAGGCAAGTATATGTCACCCTCTAGTGAGCACAATGGGGTACTGAAGTCATGCAATATGGGAGATAGATGGGGTTTAAGCTGTTGGCCCAAAAAGGACATACTCACCATAGAGGTTTAGGAACCATCGCTTGCAATGTTCATATAATTTTAGGAAAGCCCATCAGCAAAAACACACAGCCCATACAATCCCATGGTTGTGTTTGGTTTGCTGTACTATAGGTGACACAGAGGATACAATTTTCTCTCAATTTCTTGTATTTGTAACAGTTTTGGTACAAGACGAAATTTGTGGTTGTGATGTAAACGCAGAAAGACCCAGGGAGAAAAGCTGGCATTACAATATGCTGACTGGCTGACTTACAACTGTTGTTATTGAAATAGAGAATATATCTCCAACATGACGACTATGATAGGAATGTTCCATCAGTGCGATCAATCACAACATGACAATGATTGTTCATTGATCAGTGTCTTATGTGTCTAAAGCTTCACACAGATATTTAAATAGTGATTACTACAGTAATGTACAGTAATTGTTTCAGTGCAGGGGAAATGTTTAAAATCAGACAGCTACCTTAATGTCCACAGAGGAACAGTGTTTTAAAGGACAATGTAGCCTATAGATTTTATTCTGAGCTGAGGATGAATCCACGATGTCCAGAGATCGCTCTCTGTCCTTACATCGATGACAGATTGATCATAAAAGCGGTCATGTTAAAGATAGTCCTTGGATAACGAACTAATATCTAACCGAGATTTCGATGTTTCTAAAAACGTAAACTTCTGCAAATGAATGCGTTCCGATCTGTGCTTTGATATCGACTGTATGAATAAGGAAATTAAATAAATACTTCTATCTTGTCAAGCTCCTGGGCAAAGTGATTCTTTAACAGCATGATGGAGTTTCATTTCTCTTCATTTCAGTCAATTTAGGATGTGTATTTCTTGCCAGTCTATTATCTCTGGTGGGTCACACATCCAAACCATAAAACATTAACAGATGGTAAATGTTTTGTCATCAGTGACTGATGACTTTGACTCTTTCTCCCTGAAATGTCTGACTGCCACTTACAAAGATATGGCCACGTCCTTGACAGCACTGTTGTGGCTGGTGGAAATGAGTTCAGCTTTGAAGTCCTCATAACTGAAGTGGTACATTTGAGCAGCCTCTGTCCCAACAAAGAACTGCTGGCCCTCTCCTCTTATAGCGATGGAGGTCACCCCCTTTTCTAGCTGGACTTGCCTAATGTGGGAGAAGAGGAAAAGGGGATTTAACAATGAGCACTGTAATATACACACAATAAACTTGTTTACATTATATTGGTACCCTAATATTTATTCTAATGTACAATATATAGAGAAAAAAAGCTGTGATTGCATTGCACACCATGTAGTATTACCAAATGTTAAGTATTTTTTTTAATGGGGATGATTCAAATGATACAGTTGCAGGACTCACTTAAGAGTTTTGAAGTTAGTCCTGGAACACAGAGTGAAGGTGCCAGATCCAGAGCCTACAAGCAGGTCCCCAGACTTAAGTATCCTTATGACATTGACACCCTGCAAAGAAAAGGCATTGAGTTTTAAGATATAGTCCTAAAAAGTTATTATGTACACAGGAACATATCACTTTTCATATTTCTAATTCTCTGATACTAGCAGAACCATATATCTAGAAATACCTGGTGAGTTTTGTCAAATATTGCAGAGCTGTCTGAATTACTTCCAAGAAGTATAAGCTAAATAAGTTCCCACACATTATAAATAAAAGACTCTGGATATAAGTAGTGAAGGAACATACCCACAAACAAGATTGATTTCAGGAATGACAAAGACGCACATAATGATCCATAAAAGATGTAAAAAATAAAAAATTACTGTCGCCGATTAAATGAAATCCATGACATTACATGAGCCCTAAGGAGCATTCCATAAGCAATACAGTTCAATCAGTTCTATATACGCAGCAGAACGCGAGTGAGCAACAGCTGAAATTACCTTCACAGAGCCAAATTAGGAATGTAATGAATTCTGCTGCGCTGACCTACCAGGCTGTATTTTGCTTTAGCTGGACCACAATCCCTCAGAAGCCCCGTCTTCAAGTTGATTTTCATTATGTCTCCACTGGTGGTGCCACAGAAAATGAACTGATCATCCTCTGGGATCTGTGTAATAATATAAGAAAGTCAACATGAGCAACATTATCTAATATCGCCTACAAGCACACAACTGCTAGTCATTTTAAAAGATTATAAGTTGTATATCTCCCCAAACACATCTTCTGCAACTGTACCACTAATCATTTACTGACATTTGGCAATAGCCATTATGCAAAACTCAGATGGACCACAAAATGGCAAACTAGTTAAATAAGATGGGTGTGAATAAAAGACCCTCGTGGCCTCGTACCTCTATACATTTCACAATCCTCTTCAGCTTGCCTATCTGACACTCTGTGGGCCTGATCTTCCTGTTGGAGACGTCCAGCTCCCAGACACGCAATGTTCCACTGCACAAAAAAGACCAATGATATTAAAACACTCTAGGAGAATAATAAGAATGGTACATTAACTAGAGATGAACATGATAGAGACACATTTTAAATCTAGGTATGCTGGGTGGGGGAAAAAAGCAATAATTAGATGTCTTGCAATTTTGTAAGAAGATCAATTAAGATTTACTTCACTGATAAACAAACCGTCTGAATAATGTAAAATCTATGTTCCTGAGTTACGCTAGGCTGACACTTGGTTTACAGAATGCCAGTAGATACCATTCACTCACCTCCCAGCAGAAACAAAGATATTGTCGTTTGTGTTCGAGTACTGCACAGTGAGGCAGTGACCGGCACTGTGAGCTGAAGCTGGGCTCCCACAGATTGCCTGCTTGGTCTCAATATTCCATACCACTATGCTGAAAACACACAGAAAATACCTCACACACTCAGCAAATAGAGAATATGTACAGTTGAGTGAATTTACATATTATATGTTTCTTTCTGAATTCAAGAAGGGATCGTTAAGTGTGAGCATGTGCAACTAAGGTGTGGCCATTCTATGAAATAGTCTCTCTTCTTTTCACTGAAGAACTGATTTGTAGGAAATGAAGTGTGAATGAATTTGCATAAAGACTGTTCTGAAAGTCACATTGAAAAATGTTGTATGCCTCACTGTGGAGATATGTCATTAAATTAAATGTTTGAATATGGCGATGGTATTGTGTTTACTCTCATAAACACCTTGCCATTAAAATGTGTGTGTGTGTTGTTATGATCAGCTAAGTAATATATAAAATTAGTTCAGAGTATATCATGAGTTTTAGAAACTACTATCCTGCTTTTCAACTGATCATGTGTCTCTTTTCCTCATTCCTCTGACACAATCTGGTTATTTGGGAGGGAGCACAACTTACTCTGGACTGCACCACCCAAACTTGATGTTTACCTGCCATCATCCTGACCCCCAAGGGACACCAGGTACTTGTCATTGGGGGAGAAGGCCAGTGCCTCTACCTTTGCCTTGTGGAGCTGCAGCTGGGCATAGATTGTTCGCTGTGCATAGTCCCAGATAATTATCATAGCCTAGAAAAATATATATATGTTTATTCAAAATGTGCTACACAAATAATTTGTTTACAAAAACATTTGTTTTGCCATTCCTTACTGTAAATGGATTCAAGCCCACATATTTCTAATGCAAATTACTGCTTCCTTATGTACCACACAATATCAAAACAGAAACAAATTAAACAGGTAATTGATGGTGTTGGGGATTTAGTTGAGTTAACCATATCAGAAACTTTACATAAGGAAAATGTACTGTAACTATAGCTACCTTAAAGCCCATAAAGATGACCTGTCCGGAGGCAATGTATAATCCACTTCTGGACACTGAAATACAGGATACATTGTTTGTGTGCCCATGCAGGAACTCCTGCTTGCCATCTTTGATTCTCTTCAGAAGGACCGTGGATCCGAGAGGATAGATAAGGTGCTCTTTGTCTGGATGGACTCTCAGGCCAGAAATCACATGCCCTGATGAAACAAAGTGTTAGCATAGCATAACATAAGATCTAACATGCTTTACGATAGCAAAGAACAAAGATGAACTGTTTGTGATCATGATGGATGGTCTCTTGTTTTGAAAGGTGGATGAGCAGACTACAGTCAGAATGTGCAACCTTTTCCAGTTTAGCAGGTCGTTAACGTTAGCCAATCCAACCGAAGTACACCGAAGGGTCTTTCTATAGCTTAAGATAATTAGCAAAGCTCTCTCAACACTTTATCCTGCCGACTCCTTATATGATCATTTAAAACACAGCTTTGACATTTAAAATACCACGAAACCTAATATAAACCTAACTTACTAGCATCAAACACAATAATTTAAAAGAAAATCCCAGGTGTTTCATGTGCGCAAATTTACGTGCAAGCTAGTTGTGTTCCTTTAAGTTTGATTTGTTATCACAAATTAGCTAACCTATGTTAGTTAACGTTAAATTAGCTAGAACTGTAAAGTTTGCAGGAAAATTTACCGTTGAACCCAATTACAGCTTCCAGTTCAAGTTGAGGCAAGTCCTGTGTTTCAAGATCCATGGCTGAAATACTGCATCTATCTTGTGCCTTTCTCTTGTAAAGTGTTAACATATGCCTACTTTCATCAATACGTTAAAATTTTGCTTGAAAAACTAATGCTACGGCTATTTTCTCAAACAGGCCTGATAGTTCTCCAACTAGTAACACCAACAGACGTTACCTAGCAACAGCAGGGGTTCTGTTAGCCACTGTCATTGGTCGGTGAAACGTCCTCGCTGCCTTCATGTGCTGTCGGAAATTGTATTATCTTAAAAGGGGTGCACGTAAAAACCTTAAGATAAATATGTATACCACTGTTAATTTTAAAATAGCTATTTATGTGACGTTAGGGAACAAATCTAAACGGAAAAAAGAAATATTGTTCTTTAAAAAAACAGACTTCTTGCGTAAGACACATTTTGACTGTGTCTTTGCTGTTGGTAGACCTGACTAGACAAACTAGAAACCTTACAGGCAACTGTCGTTTTTATAAGTAGGCACCATGCAGCAGAATTGTTTGGTACACAATAACAGACGTCACACACAATAAAAAAAATGCTCTAATTGCAATAGCCATTATATGAAGACAGTTTATTGGTGGCTGTATTTTCTATATAATAACATATGTAGCTCAAGATTCAATTCACATCTTTATCGGCACAACTAAAAATACATTTGAGCACATTACTTGAATATGTATTTAAGATTGTGTTGTTACTATGCAGTGAACTACAGCACTATGTAATGTATCCGTTTATTGACAGTAAGCTACCATGTATGTAGATAGTATCACAAAAAAATGGATCAATGGATTATGTAACTACACAATATATATGCTATACATAAATATAAAATAAAACTGAAAAAATATATTTTGCCTATAATCATTTTAATTTTACACAGCTCATAACAGAGGAAAACTGCTGCTGCACTTTACGGTCAAACCACTGTTGAACATTAAGCTTGTACTTTTGGATACATTGCAATCTGTGATCTCGCAGCAGGTGTTTCCCATGGTCAGAGGTAATATACCTGCTTAGAGAATAGTGTAACAGCACTTTTCTGCTCTGAGTCAGCATAGCATTAACCATTGTGTGAAGGTTTAATTATATATAAAAAAAAGGACTTGATATAATAGTTTAACTGACATTTAACTGTTTATGATGGGCAATTAGCTAACAAAATTTGAAAAAGTAAGTCAAACTTCCTTTTATCAACTATTGACTGAACCATGCACAAATCTTGTGCTGGTTAATGTCTGTTTGCCTTCTATGGTACTGCTAGAGTGAGGTAGCAGAATACATCAGATTAAGTGAATCACCACTGGAAAGCAGACATTTACTCAGATTTAGTCAAGACTATAGTCTGGGAATTCATTCTATGATATATTCTTCCACACTATCTAAAGGCTTCTCCACATAGAGTGTGCTTAAATAGCCATTACAGCCAATTAACAGAACATGACATAACATTAATTTTAACTGCCAACATTAACAATAAACACTGATGCCAGAAAATTTACCTTTTGGCTTTGATCTAGGGGTGTAACCGTACACAAAATTCACGGTTCGGTATGTACCTTGGGTTTGGGGTCACGGTACATTTTTGGTACAGCAGGGAAAACAAAAAAATGTAGAAAACAATATTTTTGTCATTTATTTTGAAAAATGTAAACATTCAACAATGGCTCATTGGCCATAATTCTTACTGTAACAGTTAATGGACTGAAATACTGGCATAAATAAATAACAAATATAAATAACACAAATATCAGTAATGCTCCATCCTAAGACTCTGACCTGTTGATAATTCCTGAACGACTGCAGCTTGCGCTCGTTTATACAGGGCAGGCACAACAGACTGACACACGTGAAGGCACATTGTAGTGGGGCTCAAGCACTTGGACCATTTGCTTAAATTCTGTATTCTCTATGGTCACATATCCTCAGTGATAAACACTCCTATGGCATTATTACTTTGGCATGGTCTGAATTTGGTCTCTCATTTGTGTTTACCATTCGGAGGCAGTGACAATACAGGAGCTTGACTAACCTGGCTAACCGGGCTGATAGACAACAACTGGTGCACTGCCAAAACGTTCTGGGTAAAACTCGCGCTCTAGAATTTCTGTTCCGTGTGTGCAAGTAGTCGACATAAATAGACTAATTTGACAGTATTGTTTGGGTCACAGGGTTTACCGATCCAAGGAAGTCGCATACCGAACCGAACGTCCTGTACCAAACGGTTTGGGATGTAAATACATGTACCGTTACACCCCTATTTTGATCAATAAAAATCTTGGGAGAAAAAATAGCTGATCTGGAGCCCTGTACTAAGAATTTCTAACTGACATTTTGTGGACAAATAACAAAGGAAGCAGCAAGGTGAACTGTAACAAAGCTTCAAAATTAGTTCTCAATGTACAACAAAATACTATAAATGAGTACATTTTAGCTTGAATGTGGTTCCAGGAAAATTGTTTGAAGATGAAATGTCCTTTCTCTAAGGCCTTCAATTCTATTTTCAACTGCTAGGATTCTCAGAGGGTCCTTCAAAACTTGATATGTCTTTGGATGTATCCACAGACATCTGCCTGTGTGTGTGTGTCCTCCGGTGTCTGCTAAGAGAATGGCTCCATGAAAACCTGCGACCACAGGTGAGGCACAGATAGGGTCTTTCTCCTGTGTGTGTCCGCTGATGTTTTGTCAGTGACTTGTACCGCGTGAAGGTTGCCCCACATTCATTGCAAATATATGTCTCGGACTTAATATGAACATTTTGTTCATGTTCTTTCATGTTGCCCAGCTGTGAGAAGCCTTTACCACACACAGGGCAAAGATGTGGTTTCTCTCCCGAGTGGATCAATCCGTGAATATTCAAATCCTGACGAGAATAAAATCCCTTTCCGCAGATAATGCATTTGTATGGTCTTTCCCCTGTGTGGCTCCTCATGTGTCTTTTAAGTCCTTCTGAGCGGGAGAAGCAGCTCTCACACAGGGTGCATCTGAAAGGTTTCTCTCCTGTGTGGGAGCGGAAGTGGCGACGGAGCTCTGAGGCCTTGAAGAAACACATCCCACAGTTCACGCAGCAGTGAGGTTTTTCTGGCTGCTCCTCATGCGTCTTTTCATGTGCTTTGCAGTGACATGACTCAGAGAATCCTTTTCCGCAGACCGAGCAGGTGAAAGGCTTCTCCCCGGTGTGAATTCGCTTGTGACGGACAAGTTTGTTAAGTTTACTGAACGTCTTCATGCAGTATGAACACTGATGAGGCACCTTTGGTTTCTTTGAGTGTGTGAGCTTGTGTCTCTCTAACTTTGAAGGCCTGTTGAACACTTTTCCACAGTCAGGACAGGGGTGCTTGTTAGTCCTATTGTGGCAATTCTGGTGTCGGATCAGCTTCTCTGGTTGTGTGAAACTCTTATCACAATGCTGACACTGGTGAAGAGTTTTAGGCTTCCTCGTGTGTACAGGTTTGTGCCTCTCTAGCTTCGATGGTCTGTCAAATACTTTGCCACACACAGAGCAAGGGTAACACTTGTCTGATATGTTGCTCTCTGGCCGTTTGGAGTTCTCGGGCTCAGTGACGGTTGAAGCATCATTGAAATCTGATTCTGAGATTACCTTCACGACGACTTCTCCTGGACCTGAGGAACAATCACATCAAAGAATATCCTCTAAATACTTTACTGAACAAATATAACATATATAACATATTTAATCCTAGTGCTGAGCATCAGATAACTGATTTGTTATATTTGAGTGTTGACCAAAGAAATATGAAAATACATAGAAGCATCAACACTTACTTTCCTCTGAAGATTCTGTTTTAGAGACAGATGCAGTGTCTGGGCCCATGACTGCAGCCTATTTACATACAACACAGACACAAACAGAGAAAATGGAAGACTGCATCAGTATTGTAGAGCAGTAATTCGGTGTTAGTCTTTTAAGATGTGTATAATATTGCCTGACCAAGACTGGATTTTTTAGACTAAACTGATATAGATATTTGGGAGTTTTAAAAAATCTGATAATGATTTATTGGCCGATATATCTGCAATAATGAAAGGGTACAAAGATAGCTAAATACAAGATTTACAAGTTGAAATATGCACACTGGATTACAGATATTTCCTTACTGTGAAGTCCTATTGTATCTAATTCAAGCAACGCTTTTATCAGCAACCATGCTGCGTTATGATTTGTCTCTGAATCGGGTTTCCGCACACATCATTGCAGTTTGTATGAGAAAGTTGGTTTGTCTCCCTTATACAACCGTAGAATGGAGCACTGGTACATTTTTCTTTATAAGGCCATATTACACAAACTGCCTCCTTATTTATATTCTCTACTGAGTCCTAAAACTATCAACAGTTGCAACCTTCGGTCACACGGACAAATTATGTACGTTATTCTTCAAACCTGCGCTGTCTTTGGTAAAAGTGCAAAGTTTTTGCACCCTCATCTCGGTGTGAGCTAGAGTCACCTTAAACTAGATTATTTTATAAGCATAGAAGATTAGAAAAACAGGATTAAGGACTATTTGACCACTGACTGCACATGTCCTGTTACTGAACACTGCTATTTAATTGTTTGATGTAATATGCTGTTTGTTTTAAGTCTGTTGTTTATTCTTTTATGTGAAACTTTGTATGCTGCTGTCTTGGCCAGGACTCCCTTGTAAAAGAGATTCTGAATTTCAATGGGAATATTCCTGGTAAAATACAGGTTAAATTAAAAAAAAAAAGTTTGGTAGCCATGCAAAATTGTATCTTACACCTGACAGATCATAATTTACAGTTCAGCATATTTCTGCCCTTGGACCCAAACAGTTGGTATCATGATGTATTTGTGTAAAATACATGACTATGATGTAATGAAAGAAAGAGAAATAACGTGTTAAAGATGATTTCAACAAGGTCCTGTTACACTACACTTTTTCTTATCTACAGCATTGCGTGTTAATGAAATGAACGATAAATTACCCGGAGATTAATCCAGGTATAAATAGATGCACAGATATTCCTCTGACCACCGGGTGGCCTTCTTTGACAGATATCCAGCATCTCAGGGGTAACGATATTTATTATAGCACCATCGCCTGTAGAGATACAAATATGATCCACCACACAGCTATTTAGCGTAGCTATTTATAATGCTGACGTTTGAGGGATCAAATTGCACATCAGCACTGTGTAATTTATTACATTAGAGGAGGGTGGAGGGAATAAGAGACTAATTAATGCTAAACGTTGAAAATGTTACGTTAATAGACGATTCTTGAGCTGGCGTTACAGAATGGCTCAGAGTTGGAAAGTAGCCAGTAATGATTACGAAAAGACCATATGTTGATTATATGATGTATGGCACATCTGCAAATGGGCAGGGCGACTAAGCTGAAATGTTTTTGAATTGAGTTTAGCATGACCCCCGTCTCATGACAGAGAAACCCCGACCGCTGTACGGTTAACGCGCGCTATTTTGTTGCTGAAGTGGCTTTAAAAATTGAGGGCAGATGATTGTTTATCTGGGAAACACGGACACAGAAAGAGCTAGGTAACGTTAGCTAAAGCTAACGTTGTTGTAGCGTTAACTAACAAAGCCGTATGAGAATAAGTAGGGCATATAAAAATGAGTCCCACCTCTCTAACAATCCTTAAAACCGAAGGTTGTCACATCTTTTGTCCGCAACGTTTTAAATGTAACCTTCTCCACATTTAAAGATAGCTAGTCGCGGCAGCTTGCTAAACAAGCTTCTTCTTCTTTTTCCGTTTTATGGCGGTGGCAACCAGCGCCAAGATGCATTACCGCCACCTACTATGTTGGAGTGTGGACCACCTATCCCCTTAAACAAACAAAATAAATAAATGTTTTAAAAAACACCCATTGAACAATAAATTCTTTTAACCAGCCCAGTTTCTTTCAAAGCGTGGAATAGCCTCTCTAACCCAGTAGATCAGTAGATTTTTTAGACTCAGTTCTTTCACTCCAAGCTTCCTAATTTCCCTCTTTAATGTTTCGCGTTCTACTTCTAAGTACTTTTGGCATTGAAAGATAACATGATCTACTGATTCCTCTATTTGACAGTGCTCACATAATCCTGAGGGATGTTTGTTTATTAAGTGCAGTGTTTTATTAAGTCTGGTATGCCCTACCCTCAGCCTTGTTAAGATGTTCTCCTCCTTGGTGCTTCTTTTAGCTGTGCTTACTGGCCCACTTCTCGCTGTACTGCATAAAGGTGTCCTCCTGTGTTTCCTGTATACCAACTGTGCTGCCACTCGAATGATATTTCTTTTGATTATTCCTTTAGCTTCAGATTTACCAAGTGAGATGTCCATGATCTCCTCATGTTTCAGAGTCTGCTTTGCTAATGCATCCACAGTTTCGTTGCCCTTAATCCCTCTGTGAGCTGGTATCCACATAAATGGTATCAAAGTATTCCTATTTTTAAATCTGTACAGCGTTTCATATATCTAATTAACTATATCCTGCCTACTGTGAGATGTAAATGACTGCAATGACATGAATGCAGAACATGAATAACCTTTTTAATTTGTACTTCTATCCACTGTAGAGCTGTTGCAAATGCCATCATCTCGACTGTATATATGGATACATGAACAGATTGAAGATCAGCCCAGTAGCTGATCATTAACTGTTTACGTCTGATATGCAGTGGCATTTCACCCACCTCCACCTGAAGAGCAGACACAGGAGTCGTTTTGAAAGCACCACAACAAAGTCTCAAAGCTTGAGCTTGCACCACCTCCAACTTCTTTGATGAGATTTTTGCTGCTGAATCATAAGCAATACACCCGTATTCTAACACTGGTCTAATCAGCACTGCATAAATATTTTTTATTGCAGATCTGCTCGATCCCCATTCTGACCCTGTTAAACATCTCCTCACTCATAACATCCATGTTAACTTTGCATCAAACCACATACCCAAAAAACTAAAGAATTTCACTTGTTCTATCCTTTGCCCATACATCTTTATCTGTGTATCAATACCTCTCTTTCTAGTGAACGTCACATGACCATCCAATATTGCCCTGAAATTGAGAAAAAACATCATTTATCATCATGGAAAAGAGTGTTGGGCTAATGACCCTGCACTGAGAAGTACCATATACAGTATCTTCCCGATATAGGCTTTCCCAATTCTAACTTGTATAAATCTATCCAATAAAAAGTCTTTAATCCAATTATATTTTCTACCAGCTATTCCTATCATATTTAATTTGATCATTAATCCGTCATTCCAAACCATATCATATGCCTTTTCTAGTCAAAGAAAACTTCCATTACAGATTCTTTATTAACTTGTGCTTTCTTAATCTCTGTTTCCAGACAGATGACAGGGTCCATCCATGGTTCCTTTACCCTTCCTTAATCCACTCTGATGAGGTGATTCCTCTGCTTTCCATGTAAAACGATAATCTTTCTGTAATCATTCTTTCCATTATCTTTCCTATATGTGATGTCAGTGCTATTGGCCTATAGTTCATTGGACTTGATGGGTCCTTCCCTGGTTTCCTGATAGGAATAATTACTGCCTCGTTCCAGCCAGTTGGCAATTTTCCCACTTCCCATACTTTATTATAAAAGCCTAGCAGCTTCATAGATGCCTAAATGCTTTAGCATTACATAACAGATTTCACCCGTCCTGGGAGATGTTAGTCCAGATCTTACTATTGCTCTCTTCATTTCTTCCATAGTAAATGGTGCATCCATTGCACAGTTAGTATCATCCCTTTTCTCAAGAATTCCAGGATGAGCTGATCTTGTCATGGCCCTTCTTCTCTTGCCCTCCTCAGTCAAGTTATCAGAACTATGGATTTGTGTAGGCGCCTTCGCTATCATCTCTGCCTTCTCTTCGTCAGACACTGCTGTTTCCTCCCCCATCTTCAGTACTGGATACTGCCATTTCCTTCTGATTCCTTTCATACTCCTAATCATGTTCCAAACATCTCCCAGAAGTGTTGATCTACCAATTTTATTACAAAAAGTCTGCCAGCTTTGCCTTTTTGCTTTGCAAGTATGTGCAATGGCACCTACTATACAAGATGTGTCCACTGGATAGTCTGTCAGATCTTTTTAGGCATACACACCTTATTAGTTATACATGTGTTGAGAATTTCAAGATTTCAAGATTTTGAAAGAGAGTGAAGTCAAAATATGTTTTCAGTCTGAAACTCACTTGCTTTTGACCCCATTACATATACAGTAAAAAGTTCACAATAGGTCACGTCATATCTGTATAAGTTATTAGACATTGAGAAGACAAACAACTGATAATCAGATTATAAAAAGTGCATGAAGTTTAATTGTGTATCAAATGCAGCTAAACTGCTAAATAATAATTTTAAAAAACATGTAGAAGTAGGCATATACTAGAAAGGTAAAATAGCTAGGCCTATAATCAGCAGACTTTATAGGAGGTAAAACCAGAATTGTAATTTTCCTACTGCTGCTTTGTGGTTACAGGTTACAATCAGTTCAATCAGTTAAAGATGACCCTTTGATTGAAATGAGTAAATCTTCAGTGATTAGTATTAATTATGATGAATCTATGGGGCTCGGTGCCCACACAGCACCCTCCCACTAATCCTCCTCGATTCATTACTGCAAATTCCCTTTTGCACTAGATGCTTGCTCTTGCAGCTGGCATGTCTCATCCTTCCTTCTGTGTTAACATGCCGAGGGTTTTTTTTTGTAGAGACTTTCCTTGTGTTTTTAGAGAACTTCCCTGACATGGGAACCACTGTTTATGTGGGCTTGTGAAGTCCAGTAATACAATGAATGTGATATAAGTCTATAAACTTGACTTGACATGTAGACAACAAGTCAAGTAAAGTCTCACTCAGTTGCTTCACAATATGTGCATAAATGTGCATTTCACAAAATAAATATTTGAAGTCCAGTGAAGCAGCGTCAAGAAAAACTGGTTCATTGTTTACCAAAAGATGAAAAGTTACAAGGCTGCTCTGCCGTTATTTTACTGACAGGGAAAACTGTGAGAAAAGGAAATAGAATTCTGGATGCCCCACACTTCCAGGGCCTGGATCTTGAAATGTCCCTTGCAGAGTGGGATGCTCTTGAATGTGTCACAAGGCTCTGAGCTTCCTCCCACTAGGTCTTCCTGTAGGCAGAGTGCGTGGCCTCCATCGCCGCCTAAGAGAGGACACATACATCAGCACTACATTAACAATCCCCCCATCGGCTGACATCACTGTTGACTAAACATTTTTTTCTGCAGACCTGTTCTATTCTTCTAACTATATGTTCAGCTGACATACCGATAATGAGCTGACTGTCGCTGCCCGCTATGAACATTGAGGCTTCTTGTTCCTTGGGTCTTTTTGGCTCTTTGGCAGTCATGGGTTCCTGTGATGGGGCAGTGAAGGGGATCGTCAGGTAGCTGGGGTCCTGGGGGGTTCCAGCAGGACAGGTCAGAGTTATGGTGGCTCTGGTCGAGGTGATAGGGGAGTAGCCACAACTGGATACCTCAGAGGAAGCACCGTTGCTGGCTTGAATCTGCTGAGGGGAAGCTCTTCTGGTCATAATGTTGACCATAGCCTGCTGGTAGCGCTCCCTGCTGGGGCGGAGCTGAAAGAGTAAGCAAGTTTACTGACACAAAATCCACAGACCTGATGCATGTTACAGCAAACCTGAATATGATGTACCAGAGTTGAATTCAAGAAGAAGAATGCAGGAATATCTCTCACCGTAAAAACAAAACATTCCCCAGTTCCAAAATATGTAAGTCCCTCAGAGTCATGCTTTCTTCTTTCTATCATATCTGTTGACAGGAAGGCACCAAAGACCTGAGAAATGAGAAATACTAATATTTCAGTTCCATACAAAAAGTATTTCATAAACTAATTATTATCATTATTATCATTAAGACATCTTAAGTTTAAATCTAAGGTTAAATCAATAGGAAAGCAGATATAGCAAAATTGTCAGATGTATCCCAATATTCATTAGGTTATCTAATGCTACCTCTTCATCCACAGTTTTGATAATCATGACTGCTGGTTCGTGTCCCTCCACATGTGAATAGAATCTATATGAAAGAAAAAAAACATAACCATGTGTCGTTTTTAATATCCCATAAACTGCTGTATACAACCAGGCAGTGTCACTGATGACTAAATCTAGCCCGTAAATGAATATACTACAAAGCACTGTATATTATTTGAAGAGAACATTTTTTATTTTAAGGGGAGCTGGAAGGGTCAAGTGCAAATGCAGTGGATATATAATTAAGAAACAAAAACTGTTGTCAGTAATAATCAGAATTCTTAGCATCCTCCTTCATATTTTAGAAATGATCACTTTCTATATGGAGCATTTCTTTTTTTTAACCATGCGTTACAAAATAAAAGACACTAAAAGTTAGAAATGAGTAGTTTCAGCTTGAGGTATTTTACATAAACATTTGCCACCACTGAACTGTAGGTCACTTGACTTTCACACTCAAAGCAAACATGTTGATAGTGAAAACACACTGCCTCTTTCTGTTATGCAACTAGACCTGTGAATGTTTTTCACTGCTGGGACATGGTGTTCTGCAGCTATTGATCCGTAATGGCCTGGCCTTGTTTAATAATGTATATAATATTAAAGTATGAACAGACAAAGCTGAAAGATATGAAAGCTTTTGTTGTTTTCATGCCGTGAAGTAACAACTCATTAGTTCTTTGACTCCCAGATGGTTTCTCAATGGGATTAAAGTTACAACAAAGGTTACTTACGAAGCAAGGCTTCTTCCATGTTCAGCTGTATTAAACAGCCTAATGGGACTGAAAAGGGCAAAGCGCTCAGGTATCCAGGCCCAGACGACTCTCATCTCAGTTCCTGTCACAACATTGGACGTGAAGTTGTTAAAGTCCACCATCTCAACCGACTGCCTTTAGGAACACAGAAACAGCTATGATGAGAATATGACATTTAAATAAGTGAGCAGTTTTTTCAGCATTAACGACTACATATAGCCAGACTATTTTTAATCTCATACACCTCATGTCCTTTACAAAACATAATATTGTTAACCCACCTCTTCTGGTGTATACTGACGCCTTTTTGCATGAGGGAGTCCTTATTGGCGTTGAACAGGAGGTTGAGCTCTCTGCGTGTGGCCATCGGGATCACGAAGGCCCTTTCCAGAAGCTTCTCAGCCGTGCAGTGGCGAGCTATGTTCTCCACAAACCTTTTCATATCTGTTCTGAAGTCCTCCACGTCTGCCACTCTAGACGACACAGATACTTTGTAGAGGCTGAGCAAAGCCAATGCCACCCTACGAAGAATGATTGTGAAATACGTTTACTGTATTGTTTCTCCTTTGTGCAAATTTTTCAGAAGTAATAGTCACGAGGAACCACACATTCAAACTGAAGGATTGTGTTTACATGTGACACAATGCAACAGCAACAAACCTGTAGAGGACCTTGTAGCCCTCCAACAGGTAGACATCCAGCACTCTGATGGCATATGTGAACGGAAGGTCAGCGAATATCCACATGATCCAGTCAGAGTAAAAATCAAAGAGGTTCTGATGAGAGCTGGCAATCAGCTTACGGATGCCTCTGCAACACTTGTTAGCAAGGTCTCCAAAGGTCATACAGGAGGCGCGGTAAGTGAGGAAGGTCTTGTCGATGTAACGCTTGTTGGGGTCATTGTAGCAGATAAGTCGGGATACACTGTGGAAACATTCAGCTTCATCTTGGCTGAAGTGGAGGATGAGGGAGACCAATTCAGGCACGATGGGGCAGAAGTTCATGTCTGGGAAGAATATGCCAAGGCAAAGAAGGATCTTTTTAACAGAGTTCAGGCCTGCTTTGTTGAGACAGTATCTGAATAAGAGAAGAACAAGCAACAACGTACTTGGTCATATACCAATCAAGTGTAGCGTAGCACAGTAATAATACATTTTCTATTTTTAAAGCTCCACTGAACCCTAACCCTAACCCACTAAAGGGACCACTAAAGTAAAGAACTAACCAAATAAATGTCATATGCCATGTTTACATATGATGAGAGCACTTTATGCTTTTGAGGTTTGTTCTTTTGCTAGTTTAAGGTTCATATGGTAGGTCTATTAGAATAATTTCACTGGAATATATTGTCACATTCAATGAAAAAATGTTTTTTTTTAGGGAACAACTATACTGTGTATAACACGTTTTCAATTTTTTTTAGTATAGCAACATGTCTATGATACATGAACCACTATTATCCCATAAAAGTACCTGGGTATTTCTCCTGCCTCCATGTACTCTGGGACTGGATAGGTGCTGATTTTCTTTTCTCCAAAGAGCTTCTTGACCAGTTCATAGTAGACATCTCTGTCTGGCGCGACAGACCCACTGCAGATATGACATCAATCCACATTCAGATTAAATTAAAATGTACACACTGATATTGCAAAGGTCATATCAGTTCCCTCATACGCATATATGTTTGTCTTCATGACAGAAAATATATTATAAAACTTTGAAATTTATGAAATTCATTGTGACAGTCTTAACCTGGAATTGATGCTGTGGATGATGTGATAGTAAGCTTTGGCCCTTAGCGTATGGGGCATGGCCCAGAATCCTTCTCGGCCCATAGTTTTCAGCTGCTGGTGATCACTCTTCAGGATCTTCTGGTATCTTTCTGCCGCTTCAGGGTCAATCTTCTCCCAGTCCACAAACTGTCCATACTTCATCCCTGAGTTGGAGCTAATTTCCCAGTTGTCCAACTCAGAGATGGTGATCATGGACACTGACTTAAGATTGCCTTTACTGCCTGAACAAAATATGCATGCATACATTTAATCACCCCCCGAAACAATGTAAATAGACTAAAATTTTCAAAAATTATTCTTGTTTCGGGAGTGGAATACATGCTATTATAAAAACATTATTTCAGTACCATTAGGTTCTTTTGATGGCGAGTGCTTCTTTGGTTTAGACTTGGACTGCTTAGAGGTGACTTGAACACCGGCCTCATCCCCTTCTCTCTTTTCCTTTTTGTTCACTTGATAATGGAGTAGGGAGCTTGCCTTCTGCCTCAGTGGACTGCATCTTGTAGAGTTTCCCACATCACAGTTGAGGTTAAGCTCTGACGTCTCATAACTGTAAAAAGACCTGGGGAGCAGTTGATTAATATTATTATATATTCAGTAATAATTATGCCTCTCTTTAGTCCTTTTTTGTGTTGGGCATGGTCTGTCTGTTATCCAGTTTTGCCACATTAAACACAAATCCACCTATAAACATGCCTGTCTTTAAGTTGAAAGCGAAAACATACCTGGAGCGAGGTCTTAGATAGGTTTCCTCTGTCTCTGTCTGCACACCATAGTTCTTAGTGTCCTCTGGACTGTAATAGGAGTGAGACCTTTGCCTGCTTGTGCCTCCTGCCATAGAGCCCAGGTCTTGGTCAGAGGATGCGCACATCAAGACTGAATTCATGTTTCCACAATTGGAAAACTCCGGCGTTCTTGAAACATGAATCATCTCAAGTCTTATTCTTCAAAGAAATTCAAGTTGGAAGGTAATGTGTCTCCTGATACTAGCTGCACGTTCTGAGGATCAGGGCTTTATATAAGCCTGTGGGCTGTGTCCATGTGAGGCAAGCTGTAGTGGTATGGTTTGTTTATGGTGAGTTCAGCCATTGAAAGTGAAAAGTTCCACTGATCTTCCTGTTTTAACTTTGGCAACATACAGTGTCTCATTCTGAGAAGTAAGGAATAATAAACAAGGAATACAGATCACATGACAAAACAAAGGCACTTTTTTTAAACACATGAATTGTCTTTCAAATAACCCTACTCACTGCAATGTACGTGACTGTTGTTTATGTTACATACATCCACTCACTTTCCACAATAGATTGTTCATTGCCATTGCAATTAACAAATTGCTTGAAATTTAAATGTTTTTTTTTTACAGGGACACCTATCAAAACATTCATTGTTCAGAATAAGGTCATCAGAAAGAGGAGGGTAATCATGTAGATGTTGATCTTTCTCTGAAACTACTTCATGCATAGCATCAAAATGCCAAATGAGTCTATTCCAAGAAGTCTTCTTAAGCTTATTATTCTACACAACAGATATATGTTTTGATCCAAACACAACTACTGTTTGGTTATGAAACATAAAACCTCTAGGCCTACAAGTACGTAGCTCATATGTGGGCTCCACATGTAATGGAGTTGAAAAACAAACTCTTTAGCCCCATGAGTGGAAAAGGTATGCTGTCGTTCCTACGTGTCAATTTCCATGAAGGCTGGGACAATACAAATTTATACTTGTACTTTGAGCATAATGTAAGAAGTGAAAAGCATTTAAAACACATTTATGGAGGCCCATAAGTCTGTGAGGACACTGTTCCAGCAGCTTTCAACAAAAATTACCAACCATCTGAAAAATGGACTGTTTACATGGCATCACTTTAGGTCCGTACAGCTCATTCTTTACTGCCAACCAAAAATGCATCTTACTCATTATGAGAAACACACACTCCCTATATCTTCCTGGCACTTGCATTTCACTCCTTACAGTAAATTTCTATTTAGCTGCATGCAGGTTGTAAATACTCACAGTAAACACACAATTGTTTTGACTATCATACAGTAGGCTATAGGCCCATTAGGTTAGTTATTAAAGACACTCCTCTTTTTATCTGCATGACAAAGGTTTAATTGTGTTTAGTGCGTTAACTGCTCCCATAAAAGTATCAAACATAGTTCTGTTTAGACAATGCATGCTGACTTTGCATGCTATCATTGGGCAAACAACACGAGCAAAACTCGTGTACATTTTAGGAGATAATAATAAAATATTAATGTATCTGTAACCTTGTATCAAAATCTCCTTTCCAGTAGTCTTTTATTGCGGTTTTTCTGTAAAAATGAAAACCGCGGCGCTGGAGTCAACTGTTCCTCGCAGTGTGCCGTAGTGACGTTACACCCAAACAAGAAACAGTTTGCTGGTAATTACTGCCGGATGGTTCAAACTAAGTGGATTTTCTCTTCATAGCTAACTTTTATCGTAATGTCTCAGGATCCCTGGTAAGTAATGTGTTCGAAGGCTACAATAAATTGGCTCAACTGTATTATTAACCACATCAAATTACGGTACTAACCCTGATAGCTACTCTTTCTGTTTCCTGCTAGCTAAAGTGGTAGCTAGCTCTTACCTATAAAGATGAACGTTAACCAAATACAGTAACTTGCATTTCCAATAAGCCATTACAAAATCAACTCTTTATGTGTTAAAAAATGTAATATTGCAGTCCTGGATCACGGCAAGGAAATTCGTAGTTTTTAGGCATTTTTCTTCTGTCTACTATTCAGATTGAGACTTTGTAATCTTAATATGATCGAAAGAGGAAAAGGGCAATGCTAAAAATGTCACATGATGAATGTAAAGCTTGTGCTCATTCTATGACGTTTTACCCAACTAAGCTAAACTATGATAACACAAAAACCGTACAATACAATATATTAGCGCTGTATTCCATACTACTGGTGCAGCTCAAGCTTTTGAGGCTGTCAGGGGTATTCATTCAGCTTTTTCCGACACCCAATGGTATATTTGCTTAACAACATTAAACTCCATCATCACAAAAAGACTAAGGAGTTACATAAAGCCTTCTGACAGTCTGAACACTGAACATTGTGAGCGAGCTAGCCATACTAGCTAGTATTTACTGCATTGTATTGTAAGGTGGTATTAAAGTACAATTCTTATATTTTTGTAAGTTGCACAGCATTAGGAAACACAAGTCAATTGTCTTCACCCTGTACAAATCCACGGACCAGTGGTTCATTCTTTTGTTTTGTTCATTACCACATTAACCACATACATTAACAGGGATCTCTCTATTTTGCTCCATAATAAATCTGTGGCTGCTGTTTGTAATGAGTCAGTAATGACATGTCAGTTTACATGACATCTCTATTCTATTCATTGATCTGTAGGTTACAAAATTATGATGCCACTTGTCGCTTGGCACAGGAAATAGCAGAAAATATTCATGAACGGAACAGGCAGCAGAGAACAGGGGGCAACCCTGCAAAGGTAAGGTGTTCCAATCACAAGTAAAGTGGCATTCCTACAAATTTCTCCTGAAATAGTCAAGTTTCTCTAGTTGTCAGTTGATGTGAATATCTTCTGTCTTTTCAGATCAACATGACACTAAGGGCATCACTGCAGAAGCTCAAACAGAGTATTGCCCAGCTTAAAGATGGTTTGTTGCGAGCGTCATCAACTCGGCGCATGTATCCTTTCTTCTGATAATGCTCCAGGCAGTGGAAGTCATGAGATGGAGATTACATTTTTGGCTAGAGGATTTCCTTTGCTTACAGTACCAGTTGTCTTCCTATAGAGGGCATTAGAGTGTTTTATAAAGGTCGGCCCTAACTACTAAAGTGTTTCCTATTAGAAAGGTTTCTGTGTTCATGGGTTAATTCCAAATTGACCCAAAAAAGTGTCGGGAACATCCTCTGTCCACTATTACTGAAGGTAGTTAAAGTAATGTTGACCTTTTGCATGACCTTAACATGGCTTTGTCAGAATGCAGTCAGAAGCTGATAGGAGGCAGAACCTTATCGATGACCTGCTAACCAGAGAGAAGCAGCTCAATTCTACCTTCAAGGGAGACATCACAGAGCCTGAACCTTCCAGGTATAAAAATCTAGGCAAATGATTTTATCCCAAATGAGAGGAAAAGTTAAGAGTCAGTATTTGCCAATCTCATTAAGCATTCTCTTCTGAGTGGGATCACACAAGGACTACATTTTGACAACTACACCATTGTGTGTTTGGGTGAATCTTAGCATATTTATGATCAATGTCGTACACCTAAATTAATTCTAGTAGTTCCCTCTCCTTGTGCCCCCTGTAGCTGATAGGGATTAATGACTTGTCCACAGAAACCACCAGTGAATGCTCATCAACGCAGAGCGTGAACCTTCCTCATATGTATGAAGGATGATTTCTTAAACTACTAAGCCACGCTGCTGCCTCAAATTGTCTATCCTTAAGTAGTCTTGACTGGTGCTCTTCTAAGAGCACTTTCATTTTGAAAAAATGTTCTGGGACAGGCAGCTTGTTGCTTACGTAGTTTAAGAAAATTGTGGAATATTTCTCCACCCTGAGTCTGTGTCACTGTCTGTCAGTGTCAGAATGGCCAAACCAACCATCAACCCATGATGGTTCAGGGAGCATCCTGCTCACAACATGCCACCTTTCATTTAGTCATTTTCCTCTCTCAGATCTTTTTTATAATATCTAGTACTGGTCGCCCAATTAAAAATAATGAATCCTCATTCTCTTGTCTATGTCCTTGAACATAGAGGTCATAGGTTCTGTTTTCTGCTTTGATGATATGTCACCGGTCACTAACTTTCTGTGAAAGTCTTTGTACATCCGGTATGACCCATGTGCCGTGACCTCTCCATGTGCTATCACTCGGAAGGAAGTCTGTCTGTCTGCCATTTTGACAGGGCGCTTAACTTCATAGCTAATTCTTTTTCATTAGGAGATTTGTTCGCTTTGCGCTGTTGATCACACATTTGGCACCTCTCGTACGTGTACGTGTGTGTGTGTGTGTGTGTGTGTGTGTGTGTGTGTGTGTGTGTGTGTGTGTGTGTGTGTGTGTGTGTGTGTGTGTACCTTGATGAACAAGGATGGAAGGAGTGAGTTTACAGTTTATAACTCTCCAGTGAGCATTTATTCTAGTACTTGTGGAGCTAATCAAAGAGCTGGATGCCACAGCTTATATCCTCTTCACCATCTGATGTCATGTCAATGTGACATTACTTTGTGTAATGTTTGACCTAGTCTGGCTCAGGTGATATTTGTTTGGACAGGAAGAGGAAATGGTGTCATGTTGTGAACTTCCTCCAGTTTCTCATGTCTGTTTTATGAATTTGTGTTTGTTAGATTGCACCTCTGTTGTTGTTTTTTGTTGCGGCTCAGCATTTATTTATTTATTGAATAAAACCAAGCATCACTGTTTCATCAGATCAGTAGAATTCAGAACCACTTTTATTGATGCCTTGATATGAGACTGATTTTCTCTGATATCTTTCACAAGCTTTAGTTTTGCGATTGATCTACTTAGCGGTGCTTTGCACAGGCTTTCATCTTTTTACAGACCACACACCCAATTACATAAAAGGCTCTGTAAAAAAATCTCAAATGACATTTGCTAATAAATTAGCGTGGCAAACTGTAGTCATGTGGTTGTATGGTTTTTAGTTTGCTCAGTGAGACCTAACTTTAATAGTGATATGTGGTGGGTAATTTGGATTTGTGGGTAGGACCCATTCCCACTGTGTGGTCTCTGAGGACAGAATGTGGGAGCGGGGTGGATTGGCCATGCTTGGATAATCTAAGCCGCTCCTTTTTTTTTTTTTGTGAGAACTTTGGGTAGCAGAAAAGAGATAGAGGTTGCAGAGGGGACTTTAGACAATCCCTGAAACAATTACATTTTGAGCATCTCCATTTCAGACTAAGCAAAAGAAGGACATGGCGCCTACATTTGAAGGCTCAGTTCCCCCCCATCGCCCTTCAGACTCACCTTTCCTCCATTATTCACTAACCTTTCCTTTGTATTTGATTGCACTGGAAATAGTTCTAATTAGTTAAATCTTGTCTGTCCAAGTCATTCAGTCAGGACCTGGGTGCTCCGGCCCCGATGGCGAATGCCTGACTGATTTTGGCGCTCCCCACTGACTGGTTAATTGGATCTTCACACACTGGGCTCTTGCATGGAGGAAGTGGAGGGCTGGCACACAGTCTCATAGTAATCAAACTTGTCATAGAGATTAGGCCGAATGCCTTGTCTCACCTATTCCTCTGATGGTATCAGCCTCAGCTAGCCTGCATTGTGAATGGTCTCACAATGCTTTTCTTACCACTTCAAAAACAGCTTGAATTAGTCATCACACTGAGATGCATGAATTGGGGTGAGATAAAAGTAGTTTTATGCATTGGTCATGCAACTAAAGGAGATTAACCAAAAAAAGCTTTCACTTTTGAATTTTAAAGATCAGGTTTACCAATGGTGTACCAATGAAAGAATGAATGAATTATGTTATCTGGACATCAAAACCACAGCAAAACAGTTTAGTATAGTCATATTATTAGTTCTGTATAAGCCTACATGTGGCTCAGGTCACTTTTCCTGGGCTTGACCAGCAGACGACTTGCTCACAGCAGACATGGTTAAATCCAGCCTCACACAGAGATTCTGAACCCGTCAACGCAAGACAGCCACAGGGGGGTCTGAAAAACAGCTTTAAGCTATTAGCAGAAGAATAGCTTTTAAACCACACGGCGGTTTTTAGCACAGTACAGTGCAGAGAGCTTTCTGGTCTGTCACTTTGGCAGAGCCAAACCTCCCCTGCAGTCCACATTCCTGTGACAGATTAACATGCACTGTTTACGCACTGCACAAGCTAACCTGGTATTTTTCAATCGTTCAAAAAAACTTAAAAGACAAAATTAGTAAATAAATCATTTTTTCTGTGATCTAAAGGGTTTGTTGTCAGGAAATGTTCAAAAGAATACAGTTTTGAAAAGGGAGCATGCCTTGTACAGATGTGTTTGCTGTAAGAGTTGTACAGATGTGCATCATTCTCCTATCCCAACCAGGCATATTGACTGTATATGTACTTATATAGCTAAAAGTGACTGATGCATGATGAGTGTTTTAGACTTGTGTGCTGGAATGGTGATTGACAGACAAAAAGGGCACTTTTGCCATCTACTTTCAATTGTAGTGCACTGTTGGTTGATTTGTCTTTGATACTTTAACAGCTGCTGCACTGCTTTTGGGTAGGAATAGTAATTTCATGGTCTCCAAAACACATAAAGAAAAACCTGAAGAGCAGCTGTGAAACATTTTTTGAAAGTAAGTATTGTTCTGATGATTTTTCACAGGTCGACGTTGATGGCTGAAGGGGCAGGGGCAAGTCGAGGTGTTGCAGCCAACCCCTGGCTGATCAACGAAACAGAGGAGACCAGAGGGCTGACTTTTGAAGAGATCAAACAGCAGCAACAACAAATCATTGAAGGTAATTACACATGATTGAATAAATGGTAAATGGACTGCACTTTCTACCTGCCCTTCTACCTTAACGGACAAAGCTCTTTACAATTTCTCTCTCATTCACCCATTCACACACACACCCACACACTGATGGCGGCGGAGCCTAGATGCTGGCCTAACCATTGGGAGCAACTTGGGTTCAGTGTCTTGCTCAAGAACACATCGGCATTTGGATAAGGGGAGCCAACCCTGATATTAGTGGACCAGGCTCCACCTCCTGAACCATAACTGCCCCGAATAAGAGTCAAGACTGAAGATTTTCATATACACTCCTTGTCTCTCTGAAATGACAGTATGCTCCATTGCTTGATCGAGCAAACATGTTTTCAAGTATGCTGTTTTGTTTCTTTTTGATAAAATTTGCATCAAGACCAAATATGGGTATAGCAACCATCCATAGCATTAACAGTATCCTGCGTCACTGGGGTAATATTTGTAACTCATATTTGCCCTCTCCAACAAATACAGTATGGCAGTGCCATCATAAACATATGTAACATCTCTTAATGTGTTTGTGAAAATTATCTTCTGTCTGTGTAGTGCACATAAGAAGGCATTTCAAGTAAAACAGTTAAATAAAGGCAGCTGTGTTGGTGAGAAGGTATAATTAATAGATAACGAGTATTCTAGACACAGCGTGATTTGTATTAAACTATTATTGGTCATGCTGATGTATGCTAACATATATAAATGGTTATCATTATAATTCTCATCTAGAAAACATATTGTAAGCCCACGCCTGCTTTTTCCTGTTTCCTGAATGGCTCTGACATGACTTGAACACCCAGACATTAGTTTACCTGACTCCTTGTGACACTTCATTGCTATGTCTCCATTATGGTTCTGGTTATTGTCAATTTTGGATCAGAGATTTCTGTTAAGACAGTGAAACCAAACCACATGGAGGTTTCTAGTCCCCTGTGGGATTTCTGGTGGAGTTGGGTAATGGTGAGCGTTTGAACCTGTGGTCATAAAAAATTCCATTGGTAGAGAGTGTGTCAAACTTGGAAACCTACAGAGGCCAAATCTTTTTCTTTTTCCCCCTTTACTCTTCTTTTCAGCTTCACTGTTTCTCCTCTCCACCTTGACCTGTTGCAGTTATATAACAGGAGTAAGGCTGAGTGGGGTAAAGTACTGAATGACTAACATGTGGCACTTTGAGCTGAGCTGGACCCCAACAGCCTGTCATTCCTATTTTCCAAATAGTTGCCTCATTATATCACAAGTAAAGCAATGGCTCCCTTCTTACAATAAGCTTTTTCAAAGGGGATTGCAGCATTACTTTATTGTTCCTACCCCACTGCTAAATTTGACATAGATTCTTGTGTACTCATGTGTATCACATCGATTTCATTTTTGCAATATAATGCATTTTTCTTGAGTCTTTTTCTCCATATTGCTGTCTGGCATTGCATAACCCTGGTGCTCTTACTGTTTGTCTCTTTCTTTGTCTCATGTTCAAGTATTTTCTTTTCTTTCCTCTCTCTTCACAGCCCAGGATTCTGGCTTGGATGCACTTGCAGCTGTCATCAGCCGACAGAAGATAATGGGCCAGGAGATTGGCAATGAGCTGGATGAACAGAATGGTAAAGTTTAATTTGCATGTGCGTCTGTACATATTCGTCAAAAGAATTCCAGACACATTACACACTGCAGTGTGAAAGCAATCAGACATACTTGTTCTGCAATGGAACGACTTGCCTCATGTAACTTGCTGGACAGTGATACTCCCTCACACCACCACAACACTGACATAGTTAGTACACACACACACTAACACACAAGCCCTCAAACTACCATTGTCAGAGCAACTGACCTCACATTCAGGTCATGACCATGTCTACTAAGTTATCCTTTGTCATACATCCCACAGAGCAGAGTGATCTTTCTCTTCATGCTACATAAATACGTAAGACGTATACGTGAAAAATCTGTAAGAATTTTGTGTTCTGGAATCAGATCTGCTCAGAGATGATGGTGCTTTTGAGTTATTTCTGGCTAAATGCCTCTCATCGGTGCATAAATAACTTCCATCACAGGTGGAAAGTGTCATACAGAAGGCATTGCTACGCACTGTTTTTAATGCTCAGACAGGCGGTACTCGAGACAGAAGACTTTGGGACGATCATATGTCAACCGGTGAACAATTACATCCTTTACTGCATCTTTCTCAGAAGACCATAGCAGTTAATAGGCCATGGACTGAGAGTGTTATCTTACAAAGAGGATGTACGCGTGTATTCCTAAAAAAAATTTATTAAATCGTGAGGCCTTTCTCTAATGTTTACACTCACAGCCTGAGTCTAGAACATGCATTAGCCTGTCAGCTCCTCTTCTGATGAGCGAAACTTCTCAGTTCAGAAACTGCAGGTCGATAAAAGAGGAGAGTGGATAATTTAGCCCACTGCAATAATAAAGGAGTGGTGAGGCTAAGTGACACTGTGGATAGGGGATTGGTGTCTTTGTCACAGACACTTTAGTAGGAGTGGGTAGACTTGATATTTCTCTCTCCATGGCTAGCCAACTTAGACTTAAAATACAATGTTTCAGGGCTTCAGTAATTAGTGGGCTAATTAATAATGCAAGTGTGAGTTGTACAGTTAGAAAGAAACAAGGTAATAAAGCCTAAATCTCAACAGAGGGATTGTTAGACTGACACCAAGTTAAAAAGAATAGATTTGAATGTTCTTAAGTTATGTGGTAACCTCAGAGGAGATCCATAACAAGCTGTTTATCTGGAATTGTCTCACACACTTACATTACAGGCAGTTATTGTCTGTTTCCACCCTGATGACCATCTTACAGTTGGGAAAAGAAGGCGTTGTACTATCCTGTAATATCCTGTCTGAGCAGTTGTACCCAAACATGTCCGTAGGTTGTATAACCGAGTGATCTCGGCATGGAAACAAACGACCTTCCCTTCTGCTGGGAAGGAATGGCAGATGTTTGGTTGACACCGATGGGAGGAGAAAGAAAGGAAAGCTGATTGTTTTAGCCCGCTCTCCTGTTACCGTATTGAACTAGAGATGGATCATTGCTCTAATGCTCCGACTGGCGTGTTTTTCTTCTTGTTTTTCCGCTTCATGTCATTGTTTCCAATAATATGAACCTGAATGGGTGATGGGAGAGCTGTAACTGAGAATTACACCAGTTCCACTGCAAGTAAGCGAGAAGACAAATGATTTTGGCCCTAGAAACAATCGCTTGTCACTACTCCCGTGTTTCGACCCCACATGACTCTTAAATATACATTTGATGGGAACTCAACTCTTTATTTCTGTAATGGCCAAACATATCTATGCCACCTGTGGGTATTGTAATCGGCTCCATGTGTTGAAATCCAAGCCGTACACATTTTTAGAAGCCTGCACACAGTTGTTTTTTTTTTTTTTTTAAAGAAAAGCATGTCTTGGTATTATGATATTAATAATAGATATATACACTGCCTATTGTTTCTTTCAAAAGCTATTCATGGTGCATGCAGTGTAACCAGTCCCTGTGTTCATGCAGACGGTTGATGAAGTGTAGAAATAGAATCCAGCCGCCACCAGTCCGAGCTCCTCACAGTCTCTCATGGATCTCTCTCCACAATTTATGGCCAAGCTTCAGATTCATAAGGCCCGCTGACACCAGGCAATGATTCACAAGGCCCACAGGGCTCTGGCCTTCCACAGCTTTTCTTTACCTACCTGTGTTTCTTTCCTTTGTGAGACCTTTGCTGCCCCTCCATCTCTCATCACTCCCTGTTCTCCTTTGCCTCTTTTCAACAGTCCTGTATTTTATAACCTCTGTCCCATTTCTTCCTTCTCTCTGTGTCTCGTCTGTATCCTCTCATTCTGAGTTATGGGAGATATCTTAGTTCCTTAGTGTTTGAGAGGGTGGAGGATAGGTATATATCATACATGCAGATGTAGATCCTTAAACTACAGAAATACTTTAAGAAGAATTGACCTTGTGACTGCTGTTGTAGTCCCCACGTTCCCTAAGCCTGATCGAGGGTAAAGGAGAGAGACTAGCTTAGTATTTATTTGTTTCAAAAGTATGTGTAGAAATGCAGTTCAATGTGCAAACTAAAAAAAGTCTGCCAGAAAGCTACAAACATGTGCAATTGTACAGACCTGGAAAGTGACGCCCCTAAACAGAAGTAATATATCCGACAGTCATGTTTGGCAGGCAACAAACCAACAGGTTGCTTTCTCTCTTCTTCGTCAGTGTTTAACTCTGCATGGTGTCAGTCAAACAGTATCATCATCCTCCCTGTTTGTTTTTGCTTTCAGTCTTGAGTGTGTGTTTTTTCACACCTAAAATATGCTGATCGCAAATATTGATTCTGGAGTCACTATGGTGATTTACAAATCACCAAATATATTTACAAATCTGCAAACATTTCACCATTCCTACTGGGCAAGTTACAGTGTAGTAGTACTGTTGCTATGGCAGTTGTATTTATTACAAAATAAAATTTTGTGTGATATAATTCAAGTATGTTTATGAAGAGAGTGTCGTGCCTTTTCTGTTGTATGACTTCAGGCTATGCCACCCTAAAGATCCAGCTCTCACTCCAGCTCTCTTTGGTAGTTAATCCAGTATGCGAGGAACATAATTTTTCTGTTCTTAAGTTTTAAATCTTTGTTATTATAGCAGTAACTCTGCATAGATTCAAACTATGTTTGAACTGTGGCTTGTCCTAGTACTGTTTTTCATAAAATGAGACATTGAGTCTCAATGAATTAATGTTTTCTGCATTCAAAAAATTAAAATTACTGGAATGTTTTTCTTCTAGACTTGTACTTAAATTACTCGGATTATTGCGTGAGACAGCTTTGTAGGTGCTGCATTTCTTACTTGTATTAAATGACAATGTAAAAAGTAAGGGGATAGTTTAATGTTTTCGGAGAGAGGCAAGGAAAAAGGATTTAAGTTATGAAGCAGGGGAACGGCAAGGCTCCTTGTTGATCTTGACAGTTGGCACATAACCTTGGCGTCCGACTGTCTTTCTGTCTTGTAGGGTTCCTTTTCCCCCCTGATCACTGTACTGTAGCAGTGTTTTCCTATAAATAGATTAAGCTCTTTGTAGTTTGGCTGCTCAAATCTAGCTCATGACCCAAGTGCAGTGGAGGTTGCAGTCATTTCCTTTTCGGGAAACAAATCCGGCTGAGGTCAGCAAGGAAGATGACCCTTTTCAGAGGTTTAGAGATGAACCCAAAGCCCTCAGTTACTCTCCTCTCTGTCTTAACTCGATCAGAATGGACTGAAATGTAGAAATGAGTAAGCAGACAGATTACCTCAATTTCAGTCTCTGCTTTATGGCCCATAACATTAATCCATTGCATACTGAAGATTTTCCCATGTTACTTGCCAGTTATAACAAAAAGAGAAATTCAATCATTATTGTTAGTATGTTAAAATCAGTTAAATTATGTGCTGTCATCAAGTTTCTTTTCATATTTCTAACATGATGTTACTAACGATTAGTATATTTTCATTTGCAAATTAAATGTTGCAGAAAATAGTCTGCCACATACCAACTGAAATGGCTTGCATCAGCAGTAGTCTCATTTCCCACCGAGAAAGATCAACATTAATTTCACTTTATTAGTGTTGATATTTCTCAGATTGTGGCCTGGAACAATGACATCAGTCCATGTCAATGTCTTGCACTTGTGAGTGACAGACAGTGGCTAGCTCGTTAAAATTGCTCCTTTTGAAAGGGGCGGCAAGAGTTTGAGGCTGTCTCATTCGTCAGATTTGTAGGGGCTTCTTCTGAATTGACTGGTGGTGAGATACTGCAGCTATGACATATGCTGGGTACTGAAAAAGCTGCTGTCTACAGTTAAAAACCATGTGACGTAGAAAGACATAATAACATGGCCAAACAAAGGGCAAATACATTTTCAGGTGTATCTCTGTGCTTACGGTCTCATCAAGATCAGCCACCAGTTAAATGAATGAATGAGGAGTTCATTTATTTTCCACCACCTCTCAGCATGTTTGATGTTCAACAGGAGTTTCCAGCTAAACTGAATCTGCTCCTCAGAGTTCGCCACACATAAACTATTCAAATTAATCAAGTCACTGCCATTTGTTCTGTATATCTGTCTCCACCTCCAGACCTAATTTTGAATAGACCTCAGACCTCTGACAGCTCTAGCAGATGTGTTCTCACATTAACTATCACAACCTGGTCTCTCCATGTCCTGTTCCCTTTCCCCCCTCTTTTTGATAATATTCTTTGGGCTGCTTGGTATTGCAAGGCAACTCATATCACCGAGAACACAGTAATAACCACTACATGTACAATATAGCCGGGACTGGAGAGAAACAGACCCTCATTTGGATTGAGACCTTCTGGAACAAATTTTAGATAGATACAAGAGATATATTCTTTTAGGCTTGTTTTGTCTAAAACTTGGAGATAAGATAGTGGAAGTGGATGTCTTTTTTTGCATGACACAGTAGCAGCTTGGTCCAGGTTGAATATTGTGTTCGGTAACAAACTTTGCCTATCACTCAGTCACCTACTTCCACGATTAATCCAGAGTAATTTAGCAGGGAGTGGACAAAACACTGTAAATACTTAACAAGATATTAATATTAGGTACAACTTCTCTTTGGAATGCTGTCATATAAATCCTGAATTCTTTATTCACAGTAAATGCACTCACTTTTTATAAAGAAAGACAAGTTAGATGTTGATTCCAGAAAATTCTAAATATATATGGATGAATGTATTTATTATCACGTTTTTTGTATGTGGCAATGTAATGCAGTAACAGTTCTGCAGGTTACATCTGTTACTGCAAAACGGATTAATATTCATATGTAAGCTCTTTTGTATTTGTCAGTTGCATCCTGATACTTTCATCTATTGCATATGAAAGCGATGATTGTCAGAGGATGATACGTGCATACATATTGTGAAGTAGTGTCAGTTTAAAGCATCTATGAAGACTTTCTCATTGTTTTTCCAGTCTTGGTGTAATTGTAATGCCTCTATGTAACCAACATTAGCAAAGGAAATGATTGGCTGTTTCTTTATAATGATTTCAAAATGTTTGCCACTGCCAATGGGTGCTTCTGTCGCAAAAAAATACAGTACAGAGCAAAAGCTGTTACTTCAATAAGCCAGATTTTTCTGGCTACTTTTGTAATTGTGATTTAGTACTTTTTCATGTGTTGTTTCCATTATTTTGCCCTTCCCATTTAGGGATTTAATGTGTCATTCATGGACCCCTGAAACAGAACACATGGCTGTTGCAGTGACCTTTTGGTAATGGGAGTGTTTTTATAGCACTTTGTCACCCAGCCTGATTATTCTTAAGTGTGTTACTTTCCAAGTGTCCTTTCTGTTAGTAAGCCAGCCGCTAAAGGAACAGAATAGGCTTTGCTCCTATGATGGACTTCTCGCTAATAATTAGATCACTGATTTGATTTTGCCACAGGAGAGTATGTATAGGGCCCAAGTTGGACAGCACTAATGACTTCCAAATAAACAGTAGAGTGAGAGGAGAGAGGCGATTACCGCTGCAGCAGAGTGACATCAGTAGCTGCCCCAGAGAACACAGCCCCCTGCTCACTTCTGCTTTTAGAAACAGCTCGGTGAGCAAATAAACCATACTAATGATGGCACTCGGCAGAAAGTCAGTGTGGTTAGAGTTGTAGATTGATTTATTGTTTGTTTGATTCGCTCCGTTTGAAAGTGAGGCTGCTAGTAGTGAGTAGTGTTTTCCAGACGGCATGGAAATGCAGAGAGTCATGATGTGATGTTCAAAAGAGTGTTGTCATCAGAGGAATGTCAAGTTTGCAATGAGCCACGAAAGAGGGCATCATGTTTTGTGACCACCAGATTGGCTGACTGGTGTTTGACTTTGTGAATTATTGAGAACTATGAATGATGGTGGGATAACCCACCCATGCTAGAATATTCTTTGGTCTCATTTTTCATAAGAAAATGCCAACTTTAGGCTGTTCTTGAAATGTCTCTGAGAATAACTTTTTTTTTTGCCTTAATCCTACAGCTTAGATGTGTATGACAAATCTCTTCATCTTTTAGTGTATGTGCATTATGACATTTGCATTATTTTTTATTCTATCTGTTTTTTAAAAATGTATTAAGTGATCATTTACTCTAAATATGCCAAAAATGTGTGACAAATGCCCATTAACAAGTAGTCAAAGCCCCATATGGCGTATTACAATTGCTTATTTTGTAGAACCAAGAGTTCATAAATCAAAAAGCATCCAAATACTTGGTGTGAAAAGGGCACAAGCAAATCATAGATATTGACTTGACTCACAAAGGTACATATAGAATAGAAACATACTTGTAGCAAAAATATACACATAGCTTTAAAAGAAAAAAGAAAAATATGATTTGAACATTTTACTTGATGCTGTTCCTTTAATTTTTGGTATCTTCCTTTTCATCTATCACACCAAGAACCATGTCCAAGCTGAGTGAATTTTCAGACTCAAGTCCCTTCATCCTATTCTGTAGAATCCCAGTGTGTAGGGCATTTTATTATTTTATTTTTTAATTCCCAGAGCCCATATTTAACCACTTTCTATGACCTATTTACTGATAACAATGTTATAAAACCATCTGTTCGGTTCTCATTGATTTTTTGAACAGGGAAATGGGAAGAGTAGATTAAGTTTCCAATTTGTGACTCATACAGAAATTGTATTTTAAATACTTCTGGGATGTTCCCTGATAGAACAGCTTGTGGATTTTAGACACTAATATAAAGGAATGTATAACGTAGAGTTTTAATCAGATTCTTTTATATTTAATCAACCCTACTCCAGATTCCTTGCAACCTACAGTCACTACAGACTTACTAACAGTAATCTCATAGAGGAAACTGTTTTACATTTATACTTGTTGAAGATTAAAGCTGTTTTATAAGGTTTAAATACAGATTCCGATACAGATGGAATGACAAATGATGGCCAAATGAAGATGCACCGCAAGTCACCAGGCCAAACTCCTGTGCTACGCATTCTAACCAGGGTACAATCAATCATGAGTCCTTGTGTCCTTATTTCTCTATCTATCCATCCCGGCATCCATCTCTGTCTAAGGCCTGTTGGTGTCACACTGATAGAATTGTGGAGAAGAGGCGTCTAACAATGACATGAGAGACTTGGGTCACATAAACCACCGCCAAGTGATGAATAATCCAGTTTAGGCGCAGCAAGGAAATTAACATTTTTGGATGCTAAAGAAAAACATCTGAAGACATTTCATCAATCACGCTTTCTTTTGTTTCCCTCAGTGGACTGATGTCCCCTTTTTTATCCCAAGAAAGTGTGGATTGAGACATTGGTTTTCTTCACTGTCTTGAACTGCAACCTGTTGTACCTTTTTTTTAATAGTGTTTTTATTCAACCTGGTTGGTTTTATGTGTCTTTTCTTTGGAGTTCTCAGATTGATGTCAGAAAAGTGTGCAGAACTGATTCTTAAGCGATTTCACTGGCTTTCATAGTGTAGAATTTCTTCATGGTCATGTAATGGCTCCATAAGCAGTGACTGATCTGAATGCAAAAGTCTTTGGGAGTCTGTGGTGGACTGAATGAAAAATACATACATAAAAAAGTTGTCTGAATGTTTCTGTGTGTGTTTTCTCTGACTGAGTGGCTCACTTCCTTTTTAAAAGATATGTTATTCAGTGACAGTGGAGAGAAAGTAGTCATACCTGGCATTGATTATTAAGGTAACCCCATATGTTTTCAGCATTAGGACACATTTTTGATAGAGTTGTTGCTTGTGTAAAGCATTTCAAAGCCAAAGGAGTTGCACAAGGTATTGTGCTGTTTCCTATATTGTAGGGAAAGCTTGTATGCCATGTTTGCCCAGGAAACATTGGCAACTTACAAGACCCACATACTCAAGAGTATAAACATAGGTTATTAAAGATAAATATAGGCGTTTAATCTCTAGATATATTTTCAGGCTGTACTAACTAATACAATAAGTAGCTGTACTACTTGAAATGTTTTTTTTGGTTAAAGATTTGTCTCAACAAACGAGAATAAGAAGAATAAGAATTATTTTCTTATTCTTATCTCATTTATTTGAGATAATTTACATCTCAAGATGCTAACATGTAGGTGCCTTTCACCCTAGGAGGTTTCCCTCCGTCATGCTTTCTGCTCTACAAGCTGCAAGCTTTGTTGCCGCATCATGGCTTTGATTAATCTCGTTCTATCTGGAACAAATGTGTGCTGGTGACAGTTGTTAGCAGGAAAGACCCCACATTAAAAAGCCAGTGGCAGAAATTCTCACACTACAGGAAGAGACGACTGATGTGTGGCAGTAGTAGAGGAGAGTAATGGTGGAGATATCGGCATGACTTTCAGGCCTGATTTAGCAACAGTCTGAGAATTGGGCAGAGCTGCAGTAGTCACAGCTACTGTTGTTATGTGTGTGAGTGGAGTGTTCAAATTTCACTCATCAATGTTACAATAAAAGAGATATTTAATGTCACCAGGGTTAGTAATTCCATACTACTGTAAACTTTGGACTGAAATCACAACAGAAATTTTCAGTGAAAGTGACTTTGCAACAGGTGAAGGAATGATAAAGAATCAACAGCTTTGGTACCAGTTTTGTACCCAAACAACTTCTGTGTCATACTATCGTATTGATGCAGCGCTTCCTCGTATTGAAATCAAAGCAAAAGTAAAGATTCTTCCAGCTGTCTATCAAAACAGGAAATACATTGTCGTATGCTGTGTGCATCTCTTCTGTATTATTTAATGGCACCAATAATATCAACAGCAGCTTGACAAGCAGGTGATGGCACCTTATCTGAGTTTAAAAATTGTATTTTTTGTAAATCGTGTTTATTTGTTGCTCAGTAGATGACAGATTAAAGCCAGCTGTGTTGCAGATATGCTAAAGGTATAGAGCACATTGGGATGTGGGCCGTGTCATTGTGTTTGAGAATAATGCACCAAAGTTTATCACAATTTCACGGACCACGGTGACTGATTTCTGGATGTTTCTCTGTACTGTTGTGTAAGGGATATTATAGTACATTAAGACCTAACCAGCCCACAGCTATATGGATCAAATGATCCTGACTCTGCATGTTTGTGGGAGCTGATGTTTCTTTGGGGGGTTTTTAGCTTGAAACGGCTAAGGAGAAATCTCTCATTTGAGTCTATTCATCTCAAGTGTTGTCTGTTCAGCACTACATTGGTGCCAACACACCTCTCTAACAAAGAATTTAGAATGCAGTTTATTTTGCTGACATGTTTTTTTTTCAGCAAATAAATTTGACAAATGTTAGCAGTAGACCGGTTTGTTGTGTGTGATTTTCAAGGTGCAGGATAGCTTTGAGTTTGATTTCGAAGGAGATGTGAAGAATTCCTGACTTCATGACTAGTCAAATAAAGTTACAAGACACAGCATTCTCAAGACTACAGTTTTTAACATGTACAGTACTACCTCAATAATATTAAGACAAACTCACTACAGTTTATAACAGATCTTTTGACAGCCGCCGAGAAAGAAATCAGACTGTGGAACTGCTCAAACTGCAAGACAGCCGACCGAAATCTGATCGTTCCTTTGCTAAAGAAGCTGTCTTTAATCCCACTGAAAATAAAATGTTACACACAATTGTAGATATAGAGAATAAATGAGTTTTGAATCTAGAAATAAAGATTTCAAGAGAACCTGCTTCACTAATGGCAGGTATTAGGAGACAGTGGGAGAAGGCTCTGTTGCCTGATGAATTTGTCTTAGTTTAAACCCTGAAATTCTCTTATGGTCTTACCTTTACTCTCTTTCTCACATACACACACGCATATATTCACACACCACAGTCATTCTGTATATAATGGAGACAGGCACCTGGAGCAGCCCAATATACAGAATGATGCAGGAGTGGGGTGCGGTCAGTCCTGCTCAGCTCATCTGCAGGTCCGGATCACATCCAGATGTCCACCAGCAGGCCTGTTTAGAGACTGGGCGAGGTTGTTTCCCTTCCACTCCCTACTCCATCCATACTCCACAACACGCACAGCCACTATGCTGGCAGTTGCAAGCTTTTTCACAAACTATCAATTGTGCATTATCCCTGAAAACGCATACGCTATTAAGGAAGGGGGGAAAAAATCTAGGGAGGTGTGATTTCACCGGTTCTTTCCCACCAACATCTTTAAAGCAGAGGATGACACAACACTTGGAAACAAACACTTATTGGGCTGTGTGTGTTCTTTGAAGGGTTTGGTCTTATTAACGTGTCTTTGAGTAATCTGTCTTTTTAATACTGTCTTAGTGGACATTAGAGGGGCTTTAGCTGGCATTATTGGTTTTACTGTGATGCTGATACTGTGACCACATATTCTGCAATCTGTACAATCTATTATCTATTAACCATCTACACATCATCTATTGGACTGGGTCATGATGCATTATTTCAGTCATTATGAACAGCTTAGGTTCAGTAACTTATCTGACCATTTTACTTACTGTTACTTATACTTATTATTCTACAATTCATTCAGCTGGTGCTTTTTCATATTTACATTTTTTGAGTTAGTTAATGGAGGGTGCCTGCTCTTTTTGCCATGGTGAACGTATGACATGCCACTTTGGTGAGACACTTGTACTCATTCACTTACTCATTCACTCACTCACTCAAGGATGCTGAATAGGGGTGCAGCCTCATCTTACCATCTGCCTCAATGTACTGAACCAGTTGGAGGGGACTTTTCCTTGCCAATATGGGGTTTTACTTTTCATTTTTGTACCACACACAGATGTTGAATATCACTTCATTCAGCTGCTTCTACTTTCTTACATTATCACATCACATTATTATTATAATGTGAAATGAAAGAATGTTGTACTGCCTTATGAATCATATGTCATTTATCAAAGGCTGGCATGTCTAAATCAATGTTTTGATTAGAATTTTTTTTTTATAAAGCCAGTTACGAGAACATCTAAATATCAATGTATTCTTTATCATCAAAAGGTTTAAAAAATCCTGAGATATTATGTAGTTTTACATATTCACACCTAGAAGATGCCTGGTGCAAACACAGAATCGCCTGCAAACATCATCAAGATAGTGTGCACCATCATTCACAATGTTCCATACAGATGCTTTTACCTAACTTGTTTGGTCTGCTGCACAGTTACTACTGTCCTCATAGGAATCATTTGAAAAATCCTACAGTATTAATGTAAAATAGATGTAGGGAGAAGAACTTTACCATTGGCCATCACTGTGTAACACTGAATGTGGGGAAATACATCAATCAAATGAAGGATATGAGGCATCAGTCGTTATGCGGATATTACACTGTCCACTAGTCAGCATTACCTCACTGGATTACCTGCTCAAAATGAGGATGTTATGATTCGACTGCACTTTGTTTGCACAGCCAAGCCACTGCTATGTCTTTTTTTGGGGGGGAATTACCTAGTTTGTGCGGTATGTGTACAATTTAACGGCAAACTGATGTTGATACTGTGCTGTAATTTTTCCCTGGAGAGTTTTTGCGGGCAGATTGTCCAGGGGAAGCACATTAGCCGTATGTGTTGGTGGTATTGGTGGTTGGGAACCTCTGCAATTTCAGCTGCCAGTTCCTTTGGCTCTGTGCAAAGGATTCCCTGCCATTTAATGATACCTTAGACTGACTCAGGCTTGGCTCGGCAGGTTCCTTTTGGCTAACGCAAGTGACAGCGGGAACAAATCTCCTCCTCTGTTTATTTAATTGCTAACCGCTCCGGTTTGGAGACCATGTTCAAAGGGCCGATGAGCAGAGAGCTGCCTCGCGTTCCCCTCTGCCTCGGGGTAGCATAGGTCATCCCACATAATGAGTGGAAGGACTTACTTTACCAAGTCTGCCTCAACCAAAAGCCAGCACGTGGTTCCCATTTAAGCACAGGGGGGAAGATTGCACCTTCATCTGCTGGGCAATTTTTATGTGTTTATGTGTGTGTGTGCAAGAGCACATATATACATCTGTTCTTTAGCAGCCTGCATTCAATGTGTGTGTGTGTGTGTGTGCGCACAGTGTAAGTACCTTGTCTGAGTGTGAGATCATTGTGTTTGTACTGAAAGTCTTCACCACATGTCCAGCACATGTTGTCAGGTTGTGACTGGCACACAGACCATATTTGTATCTGCATGAGGAGCTCAGAGGCCATTGGCCAACCTGAGTTCGAGGTAGACATCAGTGCAGGACCTCACACGCACGCAGACACAAACACACTGACACACACACACACACGGACTGAAGTAGAGAACAGGGTGGGCTAATCTTACAGATGCACTGCGCAAAGACAGTGAGGCAAGGGAGTGTGAGATTTTTTTACTGTGAGTGAGGGGGCGAGATGGAAGGAGGACGAGGGAGAAGGTACTTAGAAGGAGAGTGTAAGAAATGATGAGAGCAAAAAAGAAAGTGAGATAAGATGCAAAGAGAGATTACTCTCTCAATGAAGAACTTGGCCAATTAAACTCACTCACGAGGAAGTCAATTAATGAAAAAAATTTATTAAAATTTTTATCAAAGCTATTTCAAAGAAAGGAATGGACAAACAAAGAAAGAAATAAGATTTTTTTTTAAAGGGAACATTTTTAAGAGAATGATAATAAAACATATTCATAGGCCCCTTTTCAAAACCCAGGTAACAAAGTGCTTCATACAAGTCAGCAGATTAAAATTGTCATATTTGAGGGGTCATCAGCTTCTGCATTCTGGGTTTACCTACATACATGCATTTGTGTGTGTTTATTTGCCACACAGTGCCTAAGGACTATTTTGTTTTGTGCCCTTAGCACACACTAAGCTCACATTACAGTTTTCAAGAGCATTTGTTGTTTCAAATCTTTTGTGAAAATGGTTCACTCAACCTTTATGTATTTAGTGTTTTTACTGCCTTTTTGTGCTAAAATATATGGACAAGGTAACTGTAGACATAACATTTAAATTGTTATTGCATTGAAGGGTTATTTGACAGCTATAGCAATCCCCAAACCTTCAAAGTGATACTGTACATATCTGTCCCATCAGATACTGTTACAAGTCTTTAATCATGCTGCAAAAATGTGTCACTGATATGTCACCTTTCTAGAAGAAATCCTTTCAAGTGGGAAATGCTTTACGCCCCATCCATTTCATCTGTTATCTGATGACCCTGCATGTGTGCAATCAGACACAATCTACCGGCCAAACTAAGGGTGAGAATCTGAAGAAGAAACTGTTTCAAATTGGCCTCCTATTTTCGTTTAAAATGTTGAAGTCTGTTTTATGTGTTGTGAGCACTGCACAGATCTCTGCCGCTTGAACAAACATGTGTCCCTAAAAGAGGCTTTTGATCTGTTATCTAATCATTCTCATCTGTTTCACTCTTGGCTTAATACCAGCCTCCTGTTTTGTTTCCTTTTTGTTACACGTTTGAGACGTGTTACCTGCACTGTCCAGACTAAAGAGGATGAACACACACACACAAAGAAAATATTGAAATTTTGTAGGGAATTATATAGAGATGAGACTGATACAGTTTTTTACAAGTATTTTTTATATTAGGTTTAGGTTTCTTAAAGGGACAGGTCACCCCAAAATCAAAAAAACATATTTTTCCCTTACCTGTCTAGAGTTGCAGAATTTTGGAGATATCGGCCGTAGAGATGTCTGCCTTCTCTCGAGTATAATGGAACTATATGGCAATTGGCTTGTGGTGCTCAAAATGCCAAATAAAAAAACTCAACAGCAATGTCTCTTTCCAGAAATCATGACCCGGTTACTCAAGATAATCCACAGTTTTGTTGTGAGCAGTTTCATGTAGGAACTATTTTCTTTCGACCTATAGTTCCTACTATCCTCCTACAGTTCCTAACTGTCCCTTTAATATAATGCCATTTTGTTTGTGTTCCAAGGTAATCTACTCAAAGTAACAACCTCTTTAATGACAAGGCATATCAGTACATCTTTTCATGCTATGAATTCTTCAGCAGTAGTCTTTTAGTTGTGTTCATTTAGCATCTGTTTGTTGATTTTTTTCATATTTCATACTACCAACATTTTCTTTGTTGACCCAAAATAAGGGATTTAATTACCTCTTAAAAGAAGTATTTAGAAAGGTGGAAAACTGTATCTGTGCGATGTAAGCTTTCCATACAGGAGCATATAATTTCTGAATTACTGCCAAAAATGTTTACTGTGTTCTCGGACTCCTGGCACCGGTAGTAGCCTAAGAACACACTACACATTTTAAGCAGTAATTCAGAAAAATACATTATACGTACATAAGGATGTTCTGCAAGAGATCTATTTTTTTATAGTAATATAGTTCATTTGTAAAGATAAAGAAAATTATAGTACAAGTTGTTACTGTTGCTGTAGTTAAGCATTTGAGTCTTTCACTTTCATGAACTTTTAAATGTAATTTTAAAATGGGAAGAATCACTAGTTAAAATCAAGATCCATCTGTCTCTGCTCCCTCATGCAGCCCACACATGAACCCACTAGTGGGCAGTAGAGGTAGTGGCGGCACACCAGTTATGGTCCTCAGTGAAGCTCTTGGTGTTTACACCGACCAATTGGAATGATTCATGGCTGTGTGCTTTCTCTTTTGTGGGATAGATGTGTTATGGTGATGGAATGATCCAAGTTTATTGTGGATAAAGAGGGAGTCACAGGATCTCACTCAGGATTTGTTTAATTCCTCCGAGGAGGTTTCTTCTTCTCCAGTAATCAGCGCCTCCTGCTTTTCGCTCATCAGCTGGAGGAGCTGGGTAATTACACGACAGCTGTAGGTGCAGCTGTTTGAATGGCTGCAGCTTGTAGTGCACTGTCATATTTACAGTATGATGATGAGACTTGTACTGTAGTGTTGGTGTGTGTCATTCATTCATGGGTCTCGTGTGTCTGTGTGTGAGAAAGTGCAGCTACTAGGTCTACACTCACATCTACACACTAATATGTGTGTGTAACTGTGAGTATGCATGTGGTTTTACTGTGTCTGTCTGTGCATCTAGCCATGTTTTTCAGTTTATGTAGCCCACAATGGAGCATGTGGTCTTGCTGCGTCATATTCTTGCTGTTTGCTTAGTGCCCTGCACCATTCCTAGCTGTCCACAAGCTATGTGGGAGGCTGTTTCCTCTCAGGATGGGAAGTTGTTTCAGCAGCAACGTTGGCCAAACATTTGTTCTGGCCTCCATGAGTAGAGCGCAATTACCCTAAATCCACCACATACTCACTTGACTGAGATTTTCAGTAATTATGTGCATCTCATGTGCCACCCTGGTATGCCGAGTTTGCCCTCCTCTGTCTTATGTTATTGGTATCAGTGTATTCAAGCAATATTCAAGGGGAAAATATAATCAGCACTAAAACTGAGCACAACTCATGGAGATCATAGATACTATGGTCAAGTAAAAGGTTAAGTAAATGTTGTGGTATGTGTGTATGTAAATTAAAGCCCTTAGCAGTTAGGGCTTGGGTTTGTATTTATCTTTGTCTGTGTTTGGGTTCTATCCTCATGTGGGCAAATTGTGCAAAGAAGGGAAGTAGCATTGTCCTGAGGCACAGTGAGGTTTGTCCCTCTCCTGCACCTGTTGCATTTTGGGGATCTCAGTGGGAAGAGAGTGTCACTGGCCCGTGGATTGCCAGCATCTGGCCACTCCCTGTGTGCATGGTGAACCTGACTTTGCGCCCTGTTTCCCACGTCACCAAATTATGCACTTCCTCCCACTTCCCACCACTCTCCATTTCTCTCTCACACACTTGTAATATAAAGATAATTGCTTCTGATAGCCTTCTTTGCCACAAAAGGAAAAGTCATTAAAATTGTGCTTACTCACACTTACATCACATGTTTCTGTCAGCTGCAAATGTTGCAATCTTGTGAGGCTTCTGAAACAACAATTCGATACCTCCATAAAACTATATTGCCATGACTGAATGCAATTTAAAGACACCATAACACTTAATGTATGCTTCAGGAGGTTCATTTGACCTTCTTGTTTTTATCTTTCTATAAACCGCTTGTTAGTGTTTTCAAGCTACTGATAGACTTCTCTATCAGAAGTGCCTCTTATTAGGACTTTGAACTTAAGATCCATATTGAAAGAGTTCTCAAAATGACGCTCATGCACAGTGCATGATCTAAAGTAAAGTCCACTGACAGCCACAAACCCAGATTTGATCCCACCTTATCTGAGAATTTTCCAGGCTCAACAACTCTTATGTTTCATGTTCCGCATCCCCAGTGATCTTCAGTAGATAAATACCAGCTGGCCCTGAACTCACTTTTCCACAATAAATCTCTATCAGGGGTGATATAGCTCTGTATTTCTTACTGCTCCCATTCTCCCTCTGAGAAGCACTGTGGGTTAACACTGTGGAGATGACTCTTCTTCAGTCTGGGACACAACTGTTTGTCACATCCGGGAAGTGTGCGTGTGTGCGCCTTCCTCTATTTGCGTGCCTGTTAGGGTGTGCCTGTCTGTATGATGCTCATAGACCAGTGTGTATACACGTATGTTTGTGTCAGCGTCTGTGCATGTGAGCATATGTGTCTCCATGCGTGTGAGTGCATTATGAGTGAAACAGGGTCTGGCATGAAGATCAAAGTCCCTCCATAACTCCTCAGTCAGTCAGTCAGTCGGCCAGCCAGCGTATTGCCAGGAAGCTCTATTCACCACGGGGGATGTTGAGTTATTAGATTCAGATTATTTCAATTAGAACACAGTTGTTCAGTTAGTGAGAAATTCACAGGCTCTTTTTCTTACTTTGTTTACAACTCAGTCATAATCGAGAAAACTAATATGTAATGTTATTGAAAAACACCCGTAGATGCTTTAGTACAAACGTCAGTAAAAGTTCTAGATCATTGCAATGTTCAAGTAGTAGTCACCATCAGAAATCATCTGTGTTTATTTGGTTTAAGGCCATGCCACAAAGTGTCATTGACAACTTAAATTATCTTGTAGTTAATCAAATGCGTGCAACCCCTAAATAACCCAGAACTGTCATTGTGTTATTGTATAATCATGAAGTTTACTAAATATTACATATACCAGTTAATTTGCATTTATAATAGCTGTGGAAATCTACTGGTTTGTTTTAGGTAATCCCTGTTGAAGGTCAGATATATTGTAATTACTACCAGAGTTGTATTTGCAAAAAGATAATCACTCTGTGATTAAATGGCCTGTTGTAAATGTAATTGTTTTTTCCTAACACACGAATGGATAAAAAGTATAGCCATTTATAGTAGTGTTATATAAATGGGCAGCACAGTAACCAGATGGTACAGTAGATAAACTGGTAACTGTGCCAGAACCCAGTAGGCACTTGACTGTTCTCATGTCCTACAATATGAATCTCATCCAATTAAACCTATTCTGTTTCATTTTTTGTATTAGTTCCTAGCATCTCAATATGTCACCCCCTCCTGGGTGTCCTTGCTAATGAAGTGTGATGGTAGTGATGAAGTGTAACAGCGGCTGGTTTGGAGGTGCCGTGCCAGTGACAGGGTGGTCCCTGCCTCACACTGCTGCTGCTGCTGGCACCCTCATGCTCATCATGCACACATTGTTCGGTGGCACCTGGCCATAAGAGGGGTGATGGCCGAAAGCCTGGTAATGATCAGACTTCTCATTGCTGTTGGTCTTTGCACTGTGTATTTATATTTTTAAATCCTTGTTTTCATTCATCCTTAAATGATTGAGCCAATCACTTGTGGATTAATTATATGTAATACACTGGTAACTTTAATTCATGTTCATTGCATTCACTGTTCAGTGATGCCTGGTCATATAGGATGAGCGGTGGTGGTGAATCTGGCAGCCCCACACAGAAATAGTTTCATTCAGTCTGAAAACTGGATGAAGTTGCAGAAGTTTGCTCTTACTCCTTCCCTTTTTCAAAGCATTATTTTTATTTATCTTTGGATGACATTATGGGTTTGATCTTAATTAATTGTGCACATTATATTGATGGTTTCCAGCTGTCTTGAACAGAATTGCTAAAACCTATTATGGTCAACACATGCCCAGCAGTCTTGACGACATCTCTTATTCTGCTGGTAAGGTTCTGTTTTTATTCAGCCGGTATCATAAGATGACAGCATGACTCACTTGTTTTTTTGTTTATGTGCACAGTGCTGATCATTTCCAGTCTTTGCAGACTCAAACTACACAGGTTGTTTAAAAAAGCTTGAGTGGTATTCTAGTCATGCAATGCTTCTGTAAAGACCCAGATTTCCTCTGTTCAAGGATAGATTAAATTATTCTGTGTGAGCCCAGCGATGCGTTGGAAAATCATAGGATGGGCAACTTTAGAAGGAATATAGAAATAAATATCTCAAGAATCAATTAAGTAAGAATGGCAAATGTCAGTATTTTCCAATGTCTATATACAATGGGAACTATATAAATAAAATTGACAAGATGGCAATAGCATGACATTGAAATTTGTAAGAAATTGAGCTTCTGTCTCTTGACAGTTCCAGGGCCATTTTTAAATCCCAGTCTATCTTGTCCCGCCTTGTCTTGCAATAACATATGCATCTGCATACATGCATTTATGAGTGTATGGGAGAAACCCAATGTACTCCTCCCACAGAACTTTGGTGGACTGCATTCCCATAGTTCACATGGACCATATCTTTGGAGTCCAGCAAGTATAAACCCAATGGTCTGTACGTGCTAAAACTGAACTAGTGTAGAGGTTTTCCTCAATTTATGTGCTTTTCTTTGAAGAGTGTTCTTTCAAATGGAGGTTCAACTTTGGGAAATTCATTCATCAGCTGGTCGTTCTTTTTGGTGTCTGTCATGTGCAATGATGGATCTCAGGGTAAACGTAGCAAGGTTAGGGAGGTGAAACTGTCCGTGGACACACAGCCGGTTTCAGTTTCAAATTGGCACACAAGTGGTTAGGATTAAGGCTGGAAATGTGGAGGCCACATATGTAATGGCAGTCAAAGTTGGTGGGTCACTGCTGTTCCAGCTTTTTGGTATATTCATACCCCTTAAAGCCCCCTTCAGATTCAGTTTTGATTGTTTTTTGTAATTTGTCAGTTTTGCGATGGAAACCAAGTACAAGTCCTCACATCAGGATTGTATAATACTCAGTTTGTTCTGTCTTCACATTGTGTGACAAGACTTCACTCTACAGTGAAGTGGCTCTCTTTTCAAGTCCATCATAAATGTATATTTGCATTTAGTGTGCAGGCTTCTATGTAACACCATCAATACTGTTCAAAATGAATATTCAGAGGTGGAAGGCTACTTCTTTCAGCTCTCAGGAGGCTATGACTTCTCCTATTGGAGTAGTAAAGTTACATTTATTCCAAGGTTGACAACGGCAGTGCCAACACAAAGTATTTATTGAGTTGCCCCACAATATGAATAAACAATACTATGTTTTGATCATTGGCAAGTGTGGCCATGGCTTAAGCTGCATAAAGCAAGACATTTATCATAACTCAGCCACTACCCCAGAGGGAGAAAATGTCTAATTATGTAATAAAAGGGTTTCTTACACCCAACGTGTTGACCGGGGGAGCCTGTCAGTCCATTTGGAGGGACTCAGAGATTCATTGGGGCCAGGGGGGGCCTATAATGTCCAGCAGTGAGACTAATGTGTACACATGTGGCCGGCACTTCAGAAGGCCAGATGTTGGAAGGGTGAATTGTGTGTACAGTGATGCCTTCACAAACCCCATCAACACATGTGCACACATTTGGTCAGAAAGACACAAAAACAGAGTAAATGCTAAGAAGACATACTGTATGGAGTTGAATTTACTTTCAACGTGGGGTGTATATCATTATTCACATAAAGCACTGATCAATCAATTGTGTCATTGGAGTCCATGTTTACATATGCATTGCCATAGGTCTGTTCTGATCTTGGGAAATTACCTCTTTTGGGGATTTGATACAGGCAGGCAAGAAACCGTGGTGAAACTTTTTAATAACAACATTTTTATTACATGTACAGTGTGTTACTTGTAGCCTACATTGTTTTCCACAGAAATAATCAAAATATATCCCTCAGGCTCATTTCCCATCTTGTTTGCTTAAGTGGGCAGTTCTGTGCATCATATTCCTATTGCATTTCAGAGACATTGACTTCTAATATATCACATTAAGACTGGTTGGCCCCTTGGTGAAAAATATAGTGGCTTTTCCTGAACTGTTGGTGTTGGACACCACAGCAGAAATCAAGTCATTAACTATCCATCACTGGTGTGAATATTTAAACAATAATAGAAAGCCCATTATTAATTAATAAACTGACATTTTTATTGTCATGCTAGAGGATTGTTAGGAAAAGAAAGTGGCTGTGTTTATGTGTCCTCACTCCTAACATGTCAGATTGGCCAAACATATTTTTTGGATTATCTCTATAAAGAGGCTTATCTTCCATAGACAGACATTGCACATTTCTTCTTTTTTGTCTTCAGTTTTTTTTTTTTTGGGCAGGCATTTAAGTGATTTGTTGGGTTTTGCTCTCAGTTTAAAAACTGGTAAAACTCTGCGGTTTTGAGTGAATCTCCCCCTAATCCTCACTCTCCACTGACCCTCAGGGTGAGTTTGTTTACAATAAGCAGCCGAGAGCAGAAAAAAAAGAAAGAAGTTGAAAGAAAGTCTTCCAAGACTGTGCAACTTCTTGTAAATACCATAATTGCCCTGAGTTGTATCATCATGCTGAGTGCCTCTGTGTGTGCCAAGTGAAGTTCCAGTTACATCCAGAGATGTGTGTGTTTTGGTTGGCAACAAAGCACTACCCTCTATACACAGTCAGTCACACCAGGGCCAATTGGTAACAGTTGTGGTCAGACCCCCCTGCACTACAACAAGGGATACAAGAGGAGGGTTGAGTGAAAAAACGGTCTGTCTTTACTTCCCTCTTTCTCCATATCCTCAGGAGAAATCATCTCCTGAATAAGCACAACAGAATTAGCCCAACTGAGTCAGATTGCGTTTAAATCGGTGAGAGAAAACAAGCATTTTCTCTGTGCGCTATGCCTGCTCTGGGAATGAGTCCTACAATAACACAGAGTTAATACAGCACATCCTGGAGCCACACTGGGGTGTCACTGTTTATGGCAGTGCCTCCACCACATGCACACACACGCAAACCAAAACCACCACTGCTATAGCCTCTGTGAAGATGAGTCAGCAATTCCAAGTTGGGGTGGATATTGATCTGGGATGCAGGAATTTAATAATTAAAATAGAGACCATCTCCCAAACTGCTCACCATGCTTCTGCGTACGAGTGTTATATTTGCTGTCTTACTTGAATTAGGCTTTATAATATCATGTGGTGATTTGCTTTGAAATGGATGTTTAGGCCTCATGCTTGAGTTGCATTTACCCAATGTGGTATCCTATGAATATCTGTAAAGGAATGGGTGAGGTGATTGCATACTAACAGCCATTGCAGTGCTACATGGCTCTGGATTCTGGCAGAATCATGTCCTAAAAGATGAGACCAGAGGAAATTCCACACAGGATGCTACGTTTCCGAATCCCTGTACCTCCACTTATAATACGCACACGCACACGCACACACACACACACACACACACACACACACACACACACACACACACACACACACACACACACACAAACACAGAATTTCTTTTTGTCCTTTTCCCTATCACTGCTTATTTTTATGTCTCTCATTCTTCGCAACTCTCCCTCTCTCTGTTCAGTGAACAATAATTAAAACCTAATGAGCAACATACTTTCACAAGTGTTATCTGGGCCTGCTTGTTGTGCATGCTTTGGCCTGACAATTTTTTGCCGTTTCCTTTTCCCCCACTTGCCTTTGTAGGTCTGGATAATGTATCACAGCCCTGCAGTTCTTTAAAGACCTTGGATCTGGGTTGTTTTGTTGTTGAATCAAACAGTCCACTAATTGCTCAGTGTGGTGGGTTGTCATCATTTTGAGTTCAAATGAAGGAACTGGACAGGAGAGGCCAGCCCAGCCTTCAAAGTCAGGCCATGGTACTACGCTGGAAAATGGTGGATTGTTCCCTTCGGGCTGGAAGTGAGTCATTGCCCCACATGAAGGGGTTCATGTATTTTGGGGTCTTGTTCACAAGTAAAGGTAAGATGGAGCATGAGATCAACAGGCGGATTGGCACCATGTCAGCAGCAATGCAGACATTGTACTGGATTGTCATAGTGAAGAGAGTGAAGAACTTGATTTACTGGTTGATCTATGTTTAACCCTCAGGTATGGTCATGAGCTTTGGGTAATGATCAAGAAGGGGATCATGAATACGGATAAGTGTTCAAAATGAACTTCCTTCACAGGGTGGCTGGGATGACCCTTGTGGGATGGGGTGAGGAGCTCAGAAATCCAGAAGGAACTCTGAGTAACCGCTGGTCCCTTGCATTGAAAGGAATTAGTTGAGGTGGTTTGGGGGTGTAAAGTGGATGCCTCCTGGAAGTATTCCATGCACATCCAACTGGGAGGAGCAAACTAGAGGGATTACATATCACATCTGTCCTGGGAATGCCTTTTTAATCCCCATGAAAAAATGGAGAATTAGCTAGAGAGAAGGAAGTATGGGCTACCTTGCTTAGCCTGATACCACCGTGACCTGGACCCAGATAAGTGGCAAAAATGGATGGATGGTTATTTCCAGTATGAACACACTTTTGAACCAATATCCACCATTGTCCTGTGAAGAGGAGACTTTTCCTTCACCTGGGAGTCGGGGCAGCAGAAGCACTGTCAGCTTGGTCGTTATGCTACACTTAGGAGACCTTGTATAGAAGATCTGAGGACCCTCTATGGGGTTACAGAATCGGATGTTCACAGTTCACTAATTCAAGATGGAGCCAAGTTGCAAAAGGCATTATAAGTAATGAGTTGAATTTCAGAATTCAGTGCCAATACAAGGAAGCCAGACCGGAATTGTATGGAACTGCTCCCAAATCTTTATTTGTGTATATATATATATAGTCTGCTGGACTAGTTGTAACTGAGTTATAGCTTCTTGAAAATATTACAGTGCATTGCAAGAGCTGAGCTAAGAGGAGACAGCAGCTGGGAGGGGTTATTGTGTCTGTGTGACACCTTCAGTCCAGCTATGAGGCTGATGGGTGGGTATGCTGTAAACATCCAGAAATGAAGTGGGGATTGCTACATCTGCCTGTGTACAGCCTGGACTAGTGGTAAACAAACTGTAAGTGACTGAAGACAAAAATCCATTTTCTTCCAGTTCGTGCCTTGGCCGCATAATAATCATTTAACCCAGGCCAGCAGCAGCCAATCCCGTGGATAGTAGGTATCTGTCCGTGGTTCCAGATGATCTGACAGCAGGGATGGAAACAGACCTGTTAACTAGTTAGCCCCCAGAGAGCAGGATGAACACATAGAGAGGCTGTTTATATAAAAGATGAAAAGTATTGAAACAGAAATAAAATGGCATTGAGATTGCACAGAGAGTCAGCAGCATAAGGGAGTAAGTGACGTCATATGAGAGCAACATCTGTCTCCTATTGGTGTGTGTGGTGTGTGTGTGCTTCAGGGCCCTTTACACAGAAGGGCCAGGTTTTACGTACATTTTTTTGTGTGAATAAAAGGCACTGTTGGTAGCAGAGAAACAGAACAGAGAGCGGGCATTCCTGTCTCTTACAGACTAAGTATTTAGCAGTTACCACAGGCTTACATGCTCTGGCAGCATGTGCTACCTTAGTATTCTAGAAAAAGTTAAATTTGACCATGATAAAATGTAAATTGTATCTTTTTATGTACATTGTTGCATATACCCCTATATGTATCTATCAGTTCTTATATTTACAATTTTATTTACCTAGTTCTTTGTTCTTACAAATTACCCACTGAAAGCTGAGTCACTGGGTAGCACAGAGTCAGTATGAAATAACTACCTTATTCAAATGAGTTTACCTTCCATTTTTCAGACTTGAACTTCTGGTCATATGGAATTGGTTTTACAGTCAAACTGTCTACTGTATGCGGAATCTATTTTCTAAGCCTCATTTTACGCAACAGCATCTGCAGAGGGCTTAGTCCAGCTCTCTGAAAATGTTACTGAATGTCTCACTGATTTCAAAAGGGAGAAAGTATCTTCTGGATCCTACATGAAAAGAGATACCAGTATCATTTATGGACAGAAAGTCAAAGGTGTCTTTTGATTGTGCTTCTGATACCAATATTTTTGACAGGCCCTATCTGTGGTTCAACTGAACTTGGATTGCCTAGTATTGTTTAGAGCTGCAAAATTATTGCCAGTCATTATACTACTACTACTACTACTACTACTACTACTACTGATAGCTCTGCCTCTTGGCTGCCAAATAATTGTTCCTGTTTTCACAAAACCATCCACCAATTTTCACTTGTTGTTTTTGTTTGTTGTGGAAAGAACACAACAGAGACTATGGTAACGAGTCCCTGGCCCAAAGAAAGCTTGCTAATGGCCTTGTGTTGTACATGCAGTAGATATAATTAGAAAAGGGCATAGTCGAGCTCTTCCACAGAAAAAAAAAAATCAATTTATTAGGATGCTGATATATATTCAGTCACTGTCCACAGTGGAGACAGACAAGTTTTTTCTCTGTTAAGATCCTGGACACACCTTCACTTTCTTTTTTCCCCCAAGTTGTTACTCATTTAACAAGTTATGGAGATAGTGAGCACTTAAGCAGTAGTTTTTTGTGTTTGATTATGTTATGTTATATGTTTTGGCAAAAGCATTCTGAGGAATGTGCTTAAAAAGCTGCATAGTTATTAAGATGAGTTACTATTATGAACTGCAGACTTTTAGGAACATGTAACTCCATAGATTAATGCTGTTTGTCACCAGCAATGATTTCAAAAATAAGACCATAAAAAGAATTAGAATTCACATTCCCATTCCCATTCATTTAAAAAAGGAACAGTACTTATAAATTAAGATTTCGAGGGAGGGCACACATTGTCCATTGTGCTTTCTAAAGCACCTCTAAAGCCAAATAAGCATAACTGAATGCATCTTAAAGCAACTGGCAATGAAAATTTGTGTTGATTTGCGCACATGCCCTGCTCTCCCATACTGTGGCTTTGGAGGTTTATCCAGTGTAAAAGCATTTTAAACAAACAATGCTTGCCTGAAATAGGGCCTTCTTTGTGGTCTGGCAGATCCAAGCCAGGACCAGCAGCTGTCATACATTGAAACAAAAGTTCCAATAGGAAATTGAGAATTATGTTGTCAGAGACATGACTTGATAACAGGGTGAATTGAAGGACTATGCACGAGAAAAGCCAGTGCCTTGTAGGGATACCATTCTGAAAATTTAATTCAGCGTTTCATTGCAGCTGTAGTTAAAGGTCATGTCCTAGTGCTGCTGCATCTTGAGAATTCATCAGTGAATTGAGATGTTATTGCAGGACCAGAATTGAATCAAGAAACTTGGCATTAGCAAACCAAAAACATCCTTTATGACTAGTTGGAGTGGCACGCAGCACAAATGGTTCAGTGTCTACACCCCTTCCCTGCCAATAAAGGAAGAGGTTCTTCCTTCTAAATTGTTGCCTGATGCTTCAATGATGATGTGGGAGTCTCCAGGGACACTGTACATACGGCCTTCTCACGTCTCCCATCTCCTTGTCCTTGCTCCTTCACACTCTGGCCCTCCAAACTGACATGCTTTACTTTCCTTCCTTGAATTATTACCACATCTTAATTATCTGATGTCAGCCAAAAAACAGACTGTCTTGTCAAGCGGTGATGAAACATGTTTTCTCACCACAGTTGTGCTCATGAAGACAAAGATTGACAAAGATTCACTCACCTGTGAGAATCCGGTCATGCAGCCCAGTTTTTTGAACAAAAAAAGCTTAGATCATACTGACTGAGTACTATTTTACCATATAGCAGCAGCAATAAAAGGTTGTTCCCTCCCTGGACAAGACAATCTGTTTAACTTGGCACTGAGCTGTGGTTTGTGGATGAGTCTAGCTTCCCACCCCTGTAAAACTTCCATTTATCATAGGCTGATAAGTCTGTGTTTCCTTTTCTTTGACTTGGCCTTGGTTTCTGTTTCACTGGCCTATTTATTTTTCAGTCACTTTTTTTTGTTTTGTCTTTTTCAATTTAGAAGGTTACTGGACAGGACCTATCATCACCGTTGGAGTAGTAATAAAAAACAGGCCGCAAATCTAGATCTCCAAACACACACGATTAAGATGAACTGGCCAATTTGAGTTCTGTATCATAATTAATCTTCTGATTTTATGAGAGTAATGAGCCATGTTATTGCTCACATATTTCTTAATGTACTTATTCATAATGTTGTGTCATTGTGGCAGTTGGAATGATGAGAGTGACAGATAGATTTCCCTAACAGGAAGATAAGATGTTTGCAGTTAATTTTGTTGTTACGCCCACCTCAATATACCTGTGTAAATTTGATGAAGTAATAGTTAAATTAGTTTATAATTGTTTCAACTAACTTGTAAGTCAGTCTAGGGTTGCATTTGCCATTTGTGACTGGGTTCTGACTCGAAACCACAACTCCAAGTTAATATTATCTCTAACCAGTATCTCATTTTAACGCCTAATCTTAACAAATCAAGAATTTGGAAATCTTTCAGTAGTTATCTGTTTTTGTTGTTGGGCCAGACCTCTTGAGATGCCATGTCAACACAGTGGCTAGCGCTAACAAATCACACAGGTTTCCATCTGGATGACCTTCAAGTCAGGAACCCCTACTGAAGGACCCTAGCCACAGAGCCGAGCCAAACACACACACACATACACAAAACACACATTCTCTTTCTTTGGATGCCCAGGCATAGTCCCTGAAGCCTGGGCTTACGCCTTTAAAACTCATGAACAATAAGGGCCTGATTAAATCCAGAATAGATTCAGGAAGTAGTGAATCCATTTGAAAGCGCAATGGGTGCTTTCACAGAGCCCACTCCCTCCAACACCACCACTCAAGTCTGTGTGTTGGCAGTCTCTGCCTTTTGAAGTTGTTGACTGCTCTGATGTCAAGTCCTGCAGTCACTTTTTCATTTTGGGTAATTTCTTTTACTACACAAAATATATGGGAGGTTTTTTATGTAATAAAATTGAAGAAATCTAAAACACACAATGAAGTCTTAATAATGGCAGATATCAGCATAATACAAAGCAGAAATTAACTTTATTGACCTTCTCTCCTCTCTTCTCTTTCTCTTTCAGAAATCATCGACGACCTTTCACATCTTGTTGACAAGACAGATGACAGGATTCGTAATGAGACACGAAGGGTGAAGCTGGTGGAGACAAAGTCAGCCTCCTGTGGTGAGCCTTCCTTGTTTTCCTTTACTATGGAGCATCTTAGTCTAGTATCAGGGACCAAAGCATGCCTGATATCTGATCTGTGTCCTTGAAAACAAATCACAATTAATCTGTTTATTTCTATGCCCAACCAAGCATCAGGTTTCTCCTGTTTTTTCTTTTTCCTTTCTGCAGTTCACAGAGCACATGTCTAACAGATTATAGATTTTATAGAGGAAATAACTTTGGCTCGTGCGCTTCCCTTAGACAATATGTAATTTGACATACAAGGCCCATCATGTTAGGTACAGCTATACAAAGTTAACATCTTTACCAAAGAATGGTGCTTATTGGAGCAGAAAAAATTATGCTGATGGGGACAAGCCCTCTTGGCACAGAGGATGTGGGTGGTGAATGGTGGGTGGACTGGATCTCTCCGTCACGCCTACCTAGTCCTATGAGGAATCCTCAAATATGTACTGAAGATTGCAAATAAAGCCCTAATGGCGGTACAGGAGGCGCTTCAGCAGCGTTTTTCTGTCATTCGTGTCACACGCATCTGATGGAACAGATATGCTCCTATTTTAACCAGTCCAGCTGTCCACACTGTGCACTATATGCATGTAAACACGGCCCAAAGCGTATTTTTACACTTTAAGAATTTTCTTCTGTTTTACGCGCATAACTACACTGATTGTGTGTGGGGCTCTGAGTGTTACCAAAACGTAACCTACAACTCAATATTGTGCCTGAACTCATCCTGTGTAAACACACGGAGCACAGAGGCTGCTGCTCTGCTAACATGCTGCTCACGCTACACCTTCTGTGTAGACATGGGGTGAGTCATCAGCCTCTGTTGCTAATCTCCAGATTTTGGTGAATTGAGTTGTTCACTGAGAGGCTTTGTGGATGCATGGCCCTCCCTCGCCATTACCAGAGATCTGCTTCAGTTTGTTTAACTTTTGTTTTGTCGGTTACAAAAAGACTTTGCTTCTCTTTTTTTTTTTCCTCAATAGGTAATGCTTTTCAGAAGAAAATGGCTGCCATGAGAGGTGTGTTAGCTGGCTAAAGCCAATCTATGGAATGTGGGAGCTTGAGCCAGGCTCAGTTTGCCCAGTGAAACGCCAGACAGCCTTGCTATGGCAAAGGCTGCATTGTTGTGCTAGGAGACCTGGCTAACAGGCAGTCTGACAGAAGCAGAGCAGGCAGTAGGAAGGTCAGCCCTCTGAATGCTTCATTCTGTTGGTCTTGTCCCCATGGTGCCTGAGCGTGAGTTTGTTTGAAGATCCCAGAGCTCAAATTGTGTTAGAATCAGGACTCTTTCTTGCTGTCTTTCTTTTTTGTTTAACTTGTTCTTTTGCCTCCCCAACTCCCTCCTCAGTTCCAGGCTGAAGAATATTCATGGGGCATGTGTGTGTATGTGTTTGCCTGTGTGCACCTGCATACACATGCATCACATGTGTGTATCGTGCATATTTTTTGTAGTGCACAAGTGTTCACACAAATATGTGCAACTGTATTTGCAAAGTATGTTCTTGTGCATGCTTGTATGTATTGGAGAGTGTGTGTGTGTGTGTGTGTGTGTGTGTGTGTGTGTGTGTGTGTGTGTGTGTGTGTGTGTGTGTGTGTGTGTGTGTGTGTGTGTGTGTGTGTGTGTGTGTGTGTGTGTGTGTGTGTGTGTGTGTGTGTGTGTGTGTGTGTGTGTGTGTGTGTGTGTGCGTGCGTGCGTGCGTGCGTGTGTGTGTCAGACCTTCTCTGTGAACGGAAAATTCCCCCATGGTCTTCTTCAGTCTCACCTTAATGCCTTTTTTTCATTCCTTTCTGTCATCCCCCTGTTCGTCTCCTGAGTTGTTTGACACTCGTCTTTGTGTCAAGCAGAGAAAGAATTGAAAATACTACATGCCACAAATTGTTTGGAGGGCTTTCCCTCTTTCTCCATGGCAGTGTGTTTATAATTCCATAGCTTTAAGGCTTTATTTATTTTTTAAACCACCTCTCATCCAAAGCCGGCGTTTGGTGTTATGTCTCAGCAGAGTCCTTGTAAAGCTGGAAATGTCTGGCTTTGACAGGCGAGAGCATACTTAACATAACTATCGGTAGCTACCTCGATGTAAAAGAGACATCTTAGTTTTTACAGACCAGAACTGTGCTAAAAGCTGGAAACATTTCCAGAAATTTGAAAAATGTTCTTCACTTTAGGATTTTCAGTATTAATCGCCAGACATTTGCACTCTTGAATTGGAGGCAAAACTGTTTTGTGTGCATGCATGCACCAGCGATCTCCAAAAAACAGTTAAAGCTAAGCTATTGGAACGTCATCTCACCCAAAGGGAAGGACCCACATATTGCTCGACCATGGTTCCTATGGCATACTGTGCATGACTGATGGCCTGTAGTGTTGTGAAACATCCATTGTGTTGAAACATACTGGATTCTTGTACAGCACAGGCTTGTGGAGACAGCTATCCTCTAAATCTACACAAGATTTAGACTTGATTTAACTGCATTAAAGCAGTTCCTAAGTTGAAATACCTTCATTATTATTCAGCAACAGTTACAAAGGGCTTTACAAAAAGAGACCAGTGGAAAAATAAACAAAACATAGACACAAAAAGACAAAAAAACACATATATATTTTTAAGAAAACAATGCTTTTTCTTTTTGTTTTTGAACCAACCTTCTTTGAGATTTCAAAGAAGCTGAGGATGCACAAGCACAATCACATTTATAAACTGCACGTCAATACTTTTTGAGTACCGAAAGTTGTTCATATCATCTACTGTTAAAAAATTTGCATGGAAATGCCTGGTCAGATTCTTAGTCTTGTTGATGTATTCTTTAATCAGATAATTCATAATTTTACTAATTTTAGACAATGTTTTATTTAAGATTTTGCAAGGCTGCTTTGTGTTGAGGCAAAATTAAACACTAATACGTTTGAGGAGTTTGTCTAATTTTGTTAAACTGAAAAAAGGGATTTGGTAAGAATAAACAAAACAAAACATGATTTATATTCCTTAAAGTAAGGGATCGAAAAAAGATTTTCAAACAGTAAATACCTTCTTTTTTTTTACCGATGGTCCAATGCTGTCACTTAAACGAGCTAAGCCTGATTCACAGACTCATTACCACTTGTTTTAGATCATGTTGGTGGGAATTGAGGAGTGGAGGCTTTGAGTTTGGTTGGATTAGTGTGGCAGATTAGTCTACGGGACCAAAGGGTCTCTTGGTGAGTAGTGTGAGTTCCCCAGAGCATCACCATCAGGCAAAATCAGTGCTTGAGTAGCCCATCTCAGCAGAGCTAATCCTCAGTTTGAAGAGGGCCACTTCGGCAAACCCCATGAATCCCGCAGGTGGCTCGCATTTCAAGTAGGTTGGTACTGTTTGGCCTAGAGGGGATGTCTAAAGACATTGTGGGTGAGGAGCGGCATTTGACAGTGTTGGAAGAAGAGCATGTAGCTGCAGTAACTGAGTCTTTAATTGTGAGTCAGGAGTTGTCAAGGAAACACTAATTTTGCTCAATAGGGAAGTCTAACTTTTAAAACTCTGTCTACTTTAATCAGTTAGATCTTTCTTTCCAGCTCTTGTTCCTCTTATTGCCCTGACACGGAATTCTGTTGGAAACCAGAAATGGCAATTGAATATGTTTCACATGGTTGATTGAAAGGATTGCTTAAAGTAATGCATCCTGCTAATGATGTTTCCACATCTGAGATTCCTCTCAGTGAGTGGCAAGTTCAATAAAACTTGCCTTGAGAAATCTATAAATATTTGAAACCCTTTTTCACATCTAATTTTTGCCTGGGTTTCAGTGAGAACAATTTAGTCCTAGTTATTGTGCTTACACCGCAAAATTACACCATATGTTTTTTTTCTACCACCTGAATATCTATTTAATCTCTTTTATATTACCTCATTAAGGTAATTTATTCGCAGACCAGTGAGGTAAATTGCATGGCTGCAAGAAAATATAAAAAATATATAAATATTTTCAAAGAAGAATTTTTAAGCATGCTAGCGGCATGGCTCTATAGATTGCAAGGTTGGTTGGTCCACAACTTTGGTCCAGACTAAAATATCTGAACAACTATTTGATGGATTCCCATGAAATTTGACACAGACATTCATGGTTCCCAAAGGATGAATCCTACTGACTATGGTGATCCCCTTGCTCTTCCTCTAGTGCCACTGTGAGGTTCAACAACTATTGGATGTAATGTATTGCCATGAAATTTAGTACAGGCATTAATTTCCCCCCTCAACAGTGTAATCCCTTTTGCCTCATTTGCCTCGCTTGGAACCATTCTTTTTTAGTTATCCACTGACAAAAGTTGTGGATAGCACCTGGTACCTGGTACCTTGTTTAGTATCACCTCAGTCGAGGTTCCAAGCAAGTTGAGCTGATACTAAATGGTGGCGTTAGAACACTGCAGACCACAGAATCATCACTAGAATCGTCACTTGCGAGACACGGGACATCCTGCACAAACCCACCTACCATCAATAGCAAATACAATTTTTTTATTCCCTCGACCCAGATTTTAAAAATGGCAGCCCGCAAAACCACACTTTGGTCAACTGACGAAGTGCAGACGTTCCTCTGTTTGGTTGCCGATTAAAAGATCCAGCAAGAATTTCTGTGTTTGTGTCGCGTTGAAGATGATGCCACGGCAGTTTCATGCAGCGTCACTATGACCATCAGCTAAGAATCCCACCTACTATCTGCAGTGAAAAACAAAATCCAGAAAAGAACAGCACTGGTACCAAAAGAAAGTCGAGCTGAGCCATCATAGGGTAAAAATTTCAAATTGTCTAATTCTTTGGTTTATGGCCAAATGCTTTCAAACCAAATAAATTCCCATCAACCTCAGATGTACTTTGTTTAATGTTAATTTGCAAATGTTAGCATGCTAATACGATAAACAAGATGTTGACCATGGTAAACATACCTGCTTAACTTCAGCATGTTAGCATTTTCATTGTGACCATCTTAGCATGCTGACGTTAGCATTTAGCTGATAGAACCGCTGTACTTAAGTACATGGCTATATACTCTTAGTCTTGTTGGGTTCGGACTAATGCTCACACTATTTTTGTTGTTGTTGTATTAGAAAAAGGGCACCCTGGTAGCTCACCTTGTAGAGCACGCCCACCATGTACTAAGGTTGAGTCATCGCTTCTCTCTCTCGCCTCTTTCCTGTCTCTCTTCGGCTGTCCCTATCTAATAAAGGCATAAAGCCCGAAAAAATAATCTTTAAAAAAATTACAATTAAGGATTACATATGTTTAGATGTGTATCTAATATTTGAAGCCAAAAACCATTAAAAGTTTTTGTCCTTTTAACCTTGTTAACATAAAATGTGTCCCTTTTCTTTAAAGGTCATCCTCGCCTTTTGTGATCCGAAAAAATCTTTGAACCATAAACAGGGGGCATGGTAGGGAGTAGTGAGGGAAGTTCAGGCGTTGTCTCAGTCTGTCCAAGGCTCTCACCAATTATTCGTTTTCTCTGTGATTTGTCTTACTGATGTGTCTGAAAATTTCTAAGATGGGATGAACCCAGACTCTGTCCCCCAAAGCTCCTGGGTGGTCAGTCTATCAGCAGACACCAACTATCTCCCTCAGCATCAGTGTCACACCAAAGCCCTAATCTATTTGGCAAGCAAACGCCATTATTGTCATTAGCCTCTGGAGGCCTCATAAGGGTCAGGAGTGGCTTGTTTAGTTACTGAGGCAGACAGGGTTGTTCTAAGGAGAATAGGAGGGTGATGGTCAGTTCGGGTGTCTAATGTGGCTTCATGACTGACTGTTATATGACATTAGAGGGTGTGAGAGCCTTGCTTCACACTAACTAACATATGCGTATGTTATACAGCTCAGCCTTTATTGCTATTGTTGCTATGGTGTTGTCAAGTGGAGTTGCTGACAGATGTTGGACCAGGCTAAATGAAATTCTGATGTCTGAATCTAATGTGGACTGGGTGTTGCTTCGGTATCGTTTACAACCAAACAAAGATAATTGCTGGAAATTTGTGTGCAGTGTATTTGCTTTAAGCATGAGGCTTTTAAAGAGCCATCACAAAAACTATTTGAGCGTGTGTTTCTACTTTGACATTTATATTATGCTCACATGTGTAAGTTATCAGGAGGAGAGGTCCTGTCTAGACCAGTGATAACTTCTAACATGCATGTCCTGCGGACCTATGTATGACCACCTTCCCCTCAAACAGAATAGAAACATACTGTAGTCAAAGAATTAACTATATGCAGAGAAAGAGACAATCAGTCATAAATACCTAAAAGAAACAAAAGAGGTAGATGACAAGTCAAAAGTGATGCAAACACATCTGGACCCCTTACAGCCATACCCCAGATCCTGGCAAAGAAACCAGCATTGGCTCTACATTTCTTCAGACCACCACACCACCACTACCACCGCAAGCAATTAGTTCAGCATGGCTTATATCTCGCCCTGTCTCTCTCCCTGTGGGAAAGACGACCAATTAGGCCGCGGAGGGTAACGCAGGCGGAGAGAGCCAAAGAATGAGAGAAATGTAAACCCAAAGTGAAAGGCTAGGGAAAATACCAGCCGCATGCTAAATAACAATGGACAAGTTGAGTCAGTGAGGGGACTGCCGACAGCCCTCAGACCAGCCAGAGATGCAGTTGTTTGAAATCTTCACTCCTGTGCCATTCCAGAAGGAACCGAACAGGGGAAATAGTGGGTGAACACGCCCTTGGAGAAAGTTTTCCATATCTTATGTGTGTGTGGCATGGTTGGTGGTATAGGTCATAGAATATATACAGTATACTGAGGGATAGGCCAGCATATCCTAAAGGCATTCAAGTGTTTATGATGCACATGATATAAGCCACCCACCATCGCTTCTCTCTTATATCCCCTAAAAGACTTACAGAATTTGGACCAGCTGAGCTGTATAAATAAATAATAAAAAAAAAAATATATATATATCTATATATATATATATATATATATATATATATATATATCTATATATATATATATATATATATATATATATATATATATATATATATATATATATATATATATCTATTGAGAATTTAAAGAGTGGTTGGTTAAAATATACAGGTTATATATATATAATATATATATATATATATATATATATATATATATATATATATATATATATATATATATATAACCTGTATATATTTAACCAACCACTCTTTAAATTCTCAATGTTGTTATCACCATGACGATGTACCAAAGCTTTTCTAGGGTTGAGTTTCCATAGCACTTAAATTTTCAGATTCACCAATACTGGATTTTTTAGGCCAATAACGAAGTTGATATTTGAGTGTTTTTGAGTGAAATTTGGTTACAATATATTGGTATTAATTTCCATATAAATAAATGCATAAGATGAACATTTTTGAAAAGGGATCTCTTAAATTTGTTGATTGTTATAAGATATAGACTGAGCTAAACACTTTATAGTTGAAAAATAAACTTTTCAGTGCTCTCTGGTGGAGACACTTATTGTAAATCTTTGGCATTTCAGTTCTGCAGTTACCTGTTACTTATTGGCTGACATATACGGCGATACTGATATATCTGATATACTGATATAGCAATACACTAATATTGGCCAAAATACCGGTGCAGTGATTTATTGGTTGGACTCTAGATTCACTTCCAAGTTGGTAACATTCATGTAATTCATCTCTCATTCAGTAGGTTAGCTCCTCTCTTTTAATTAGCAAAAAGCAAATTTTGTCTTGTCATAGTAGGAAAAGCACAGGTGCCACTAATAACATTAACGATATCTCTGTGTGTCCCAGTAAGTCATGACAGTGAAAACTTGAGTTTTAGTACTTTGAATGTCAATCTCTTGAGTAAATACCTTAAGAATTAAGTTATGTGTGGCTTTTGTTAAAAAAGCCACACATAACTACATTCAGTAAGGTATTCAAAATGATTCAGATTCAATAAAATTAAATTGTAAAGTTCCCAAAAGATGTTTGTCTTTTTTTACGAAGGATGAAAATTCCACCTGTAGTGGAAGAGAGGGTTTTTGTTTTTTTTCCCTGGGTGGTGACTATAATAAAAACTGTAATATTTTCAGGTCCTGGGGGTAAAGCACTTTGATGAAGTGTGAGTGAGCTTGAGCACATTTTCTCTGCTTCCATAGTATCAGTGAAAAGCAATGATTATCCTCTCAAGGCAGAATCAGAAACATATGCCTATCACAGTGTGCAATCTGTGGCAATAAAGCCTTTGTGGCTGTTGAATGCATGTAAATTGCATTAAGTCATCAAGAGAAAAATGGTGATATGCTGCGAGGGCATACGCACTTGGGACTTGCGTTAGATCAAGGACTTTGAAAATGAGTGGTGAGGTATGTAGGCTTCTTACCTCTTCCAAGTGTATTCCCTTGTGTCTGCTGCATGCCCCTCCTTCTTTGTGAGTCTGTCTCAAATCAGGTTTGGAGTTCCTCAGCTTCTTGACATTTGGATTTTCAACATTAATGTTAAAGAGAATTTGTTGAACTCAAAGGTTTTATCAAAAAGGGGTATAGAAATGTAAATATAAGGCAAACATTTTATGATAAAATACTGTCCAACGACTTAGTAACAGTAGGCTTTGTCTGGCGAAAAGACATGTCATTTGCAATTTCAAAGTCCTGAAAGATTATATATTTTTTTATCTGGTGCATACAAGGTAATATCTTGTGCAGAAAAGATAAAAAAAATCTCTCATCTTTCAGGGCTTTATGAATCCACAGATTTCCCTTAGTTTCCCAAATGGCATTCTGATGTGAGACACATTAAAGGTGATGGTTTAAAAACAAAGCTCGAACCACTTATCGATTTATTTACAGCACAGTGAAGCTTTTTTTAAAATTACATAATTTTTTCTCTGCAGTATTCTGCACAATGATCTAATTTTCACACACACACTTGTGACTTCAATTTCTCAAATTTTCGAAATTTACAGAATACTAAATACATAAAAATAACACATAAAATACATAACTTGCACACATAATTTTCCCCTAATCAGGCATACAGAGAGTGCTCAGATCAGAGATAGTTTGTTGTAAAAAGATTGCAGACCAGTTAGCTCAGTTAGCATGATGACATCGTATTATGCAAATCCTGTGAAAAGACCACAACCAATAATGCGTTAGTCCATCTCTCAATACTTACTACCCTACTCTTCTGTGGCCCTCAGCCACAGAAGACATTTAAAAACAGGTTACAAATATAGTTACATTTTTTTTTTTTGCGTAATTGGCTAGTTACAGGGTGCACGGTGGCAGAGCGGCTAATGCTCCTGTCTCCCAATAAGGAGATCGTGGGTTCGATTCCCGGACCAGACCAACATCACACATTCTCTCTGGGTGGAGTCTGCATGTCCTCCCCGTGTTACCGTGGGTTCTCTCCAAAGACATGCATGTGTAGGTTAATTGATAACTCTAAATTGCCCGTATTGAATGAATGTGAGAGTGAATGGTTGTCTGTCCTTGTCTGTGTCTGTGTTAGCCCTGCGACGAGTTGGCCACTGTCCAGGGTGTACCCTGCCTAAGGCCCAAAGTCACTGGGATAGGCTCCAGTCACCCGCGACCCCTAACGGGACCAAGCGGTAGAAAATGGATGGATGGATGGATGGCTAGTTACATTTCTAAAATAGATGGGCACTGTAGTTTTGTAGCAAATGTTACTCAAACAGGAGTAAGTAGTATATTTGTTTGGGAACTATTTTTAGATGAGGATTAATACTAGTTTGTCTCTAGTAAGTATTTACAGAGACGTTGTTTGTGGGATCAACTCAAATTAAACTACAGTGGCCATGTTCATAGTATTGAATAAACATGTCATCCAGTGCAAAAGTGTGACACATTAATGGGTTTTTAATAGTAGTTGTACAACAATAGAGGTCTGTGGCACAGAGGAATAAGCTGTATCAGGCTTTGGATACACAGACTTTGTTAGTAGGATCAGTTCATTCTTGGTTTTGGTCTTTTCATGGAATTTGGTGACAAAAATAAAAGTTGGCACAACTGGTTTGGCTTTTGCCATCTGATTTTCTTTTTTTCTCATTTGTCCTCCTTCAGGGATGCTGGTGGTGATCGTACTGCTTCTTATAGCCATCGTAGTGATCGCTGTGTGGCCTGTGTAGCGGAGGAGGACAGCAGTGATCATGGACCTGTGCTGAACGACTACGAACGTGACTATTTGGTGCAGTTTAAAACCTTTGCATCCACGGTGCACACATGTACAGACTCTCAGTTAAACACTGTCTCTCATCAGATTTTATTTTCTTATTCTTTCTGTTCACATTGAGACACAAAGGTCACTGATGACTGCCCAACCAAGGCAATATGAAATAAAGACTGAAGTCCTTTAGCAGTACAGTTTTCTATACATCAAGTTGATGGCTGGGTGAAGGGCAATGGTAACCCTCCCTTTTTTAAAAATATATTGCTTAGGTGTAAATTGTCCTCTTTATAGTTGTTCAAGTATCTGGCTCTTTAAATTGACAGTGTATCAAATTGTTTGGAGGTTTGTAAAATATTTTTAGCCTGGACTGTGGTGAATGTTGACCCAAAAGTAGGACCTCCCGCAGGTAGCAGGAGCTTTCCTTTCATAAGTCTGTCTGTGGTCTGGGCTGAGGCTCACACTTGGTACAAGAATTCCGCAAGCTTTGCAGTATTCACACTCACTTATATTTACCCATGCATTACTGTAGCAGATGTAATGTTATCATTTGTCTTGGGATTATGTTTATAGAATAGCTCTCAGCCAAAACAAACAGCTCGGCTGTGTTACTAACATGGCTGTTTTCCTTCCTTGTAAATCAATTCAGCTTGTAATTTCTAATAAATGACATTTCCAGTTTATAGTCCCTGGACTCCTGTCTGTCTGCGTTAATGCTCAGGGCTTACTCTGCAGGATTGCAGTGCTCTTTAATATGATATTTAGCTGGGGTTGACCTTTGACAAAGCTTGGACACATTAGTACCACTTCCTTATTTACAAATCTGCATAATATTGTTTTGTCTACTGTACTTGTAATATTATAAAGTAGCAACCAGTAAATGGAGAAAAACTGACTATATGCCTTAGTATTAACTTAATAACTAAGTAAATTAAAATATGTATATATTCAAATCAACAGAGGCAAATGGTTTTTTAATGTAACAAGAGTTTATTTCAACTGAAAATCTGAATTTAGTTCTACCAGGTTGGTGTGTTCAGTAGTTATTATTTCCTTCTTTAATGGCAACAATCTAAACAACCACAAACAAGTAAAAAAAAAAATAATTGAAAAAGACAATAAAATCCACAATGTCTTGTGTCATTAAATATATTCATATGTAATAACCATAATATATTAGTACGCATTGTAAAACAACATTGCAAAAAGGCAATGGTGACAACTAAACAACATATACAATTCATAGTATGAACACAAAGCAATGCTTTGACAGGTATGTGTATAGCATTTCATCAGGAAGCTTGTCAAACCATAGCTCAGGAGACAGATGTAAAATTTACAGCATGAGGCTACAGAGACTAGAGAGTTGGGATTACAGATTACATTGTGCCAAACAGAAAAACAATGACATGTAATGTTATGTTGTAGGATTAACAATGAAAGGCAGGAACATGTAAATATACTGTATATGTGAGTATGTTGTCATCAGTAGTGCTGGAGGAGCCACCAGCACGTAGCATCATGATGGACTGACATCACAATCATTTGACTGATTGTATAGTAAAAAAAAACAAAAAAAAAAAAAACACACTCCATCAAACCCTAAATGTAAATACTGAGAAGTACTTCAGCAAAAACGTCATGTGTTCTTTTTATCTTACAGTTGAATCCAGGTGAGTTTGATTTCTCATGGTTTAAAAAAACCCTTCTAATTTGTCATCATCTAGGAGGCATTTCAGTCCATTCAGAAAATTCCTGGACAAATGAGTAGGTTTCTGAGATGATAGAATCAGAAATGATTACATTTAAAACAAAGGAAGTAGAGAGTCCATTAGTTAAAACCATGTGTCGTGAAAAGATCTTAAAACCCCTTTTTATAGTTACCTGGGGTGCTAAATGTGATTTTGTGAAACAACAAATACCAGCAACATCAAACATGTTGCTCAAAGTGTTTTGGGATGGACTGAAATGAACGCCAGTTTATGATACATCAGATACACTGTGGGCTTTTACAAACCTGAGCCGCGGGTTTTTAGCACGCATTCCTTGGAGAAATCCAAACTCAACTGCATACAAATAAATGAGCAACGTGGTTTGAATCGAGCAGCGTCAAGCGATTGCAATTCACCCTATTTCTCCCTGTGCAAGTGTTAAAGTGAAGAGAATTAATGTGACAGGTCAATGGGAGACTGCAGCTTCTGACTGGTCGCACACACTGTCCTTTTAGTGAATGTACAGTCATGCATTGTGTTTGTAAAAGAGTGTGTGGACTGTAACGGTATTTATGTGCAATCTCATAGTGCTGTAGGAATTATTCTAGATGAATACAAGCCAGTGTGAGGTGGATTTTTCAAAAATACATTTAAGTAATTGTTGAGCACTTTTTCAAGGTGCAGTTTGCGGGAATGTTTTCATTTTTCTGCATTAGGATTCATTTCTGCACTACATGAGGTAAGGAAATTATTTTCTTTTCATTATGCCCACTCTCATTGCTTCCTACAATCTGCACTGATTGGGTTTGATTGAATATCTCACTCAACAGTCTTGTTCCACATAAAAATGCACCTTTTCAGATTCAGTGGTCGGTCGCCATCCACATTGTAGTACTTTAGTGAGAGATGGAGGTCGATTAAAAGGATATTTTCATTCCGTTGTCTTATTCATGCAAATTTTTAAAGATACATTTTGACACACTGTACAAAGTTTTACTCACGAGCTGGTGTAAAGGAATAGATTTCTAAAGAGAGAAATCATACAAAAATCTGCTTTGTTGCACTTGTGACATACTACATGCACGTCTTTGTCAGTATCCTCTGAGAACATGCAGTACTTGCAGCTGCATTGCAGTACTTTCACCTGCACAACAATAATGTTGCATCTACTTTGCACAATGACCTACCTTGGGTAACTTTCACAGCGCTAATCATTTTGTGGTAGAACAAGTAAGTATTGTCGCTAAAGTGTAAATGAGATGAATTAAAACAAACATTTGGCATTTTATTTTGTAGCCGCTAAAGAACCCATATTTATTATTATTTATTTCTATTAGCTCTACCCAGTAATAACTCGTGATTTTGTGAATATTTTCCTAGTATTTTTATAACAATCAATGTGGCTGGCCTCTTGTCCTTTTGTAAGTCGGTTGTTAAACTCCTGCTGGAGTTGTGAAATAAAAAAATAAAAAATCACAGTTACTGTAAGTACTGAAAGTGAAATTAGTGATTTTAAATGCAGTTTGTCATCCCAAAAAGCATAATTTTAACATAAGTATCACAAGCAGCACCTGTTAGTGAATTGAACATTACAGTCTCATATGAGAAGCGTTCACATGCAGGTTTGTACAAATACTGAACGACCAAAATTTAACCAGTAAATTCTGAAGGGGCAAATAGTGGAGTAAAAATATGCTCGAGATTAATCAGGTCAAAAATGCTTTAGTTAATACTGTCTTTTATCCTTGGTTCTCTTCTGTCACTTGCATATTCTAAATTTGTTAGTTGTCAGGACTAAGTCTAAGTCCTGACAGCTAAAAATGTAGGACAACAGATTTCTTGTTTCATGAGTTGCAGATATACCTGAATTTGTACAACAGAGGGAAGGAGTGACAACTCATTGACAGCTAAATGTACTATGCATTTCTGTATGTTTGTAATAATACAAACTATTGTTTTTATGGCACAATTCTTAATGGAGGAAATATTACTGCCTCAATCACATCAGGGAAGACTTGATGAAACAAGCTTGCTTCTTAGCTAAGAGTACAATAAGACAAAACCATGCAGAGGCGAAATTGCAGTGGTAATTAAGTGGCTTTTTCTGTCATTTTTGCACCAGCAGAAAATGTCCATAAAATTAAAACATAAAATATAATGATTTCATACTGAGATAAAGAAAACGAACACAAATAACTTTATATGCTGGTAATAGGTGCAAATCCGGCAAATCCACAAAAGAGACAAATCTCAAAGTAAAATAAACCATAAAACCAAATCTGCAAGGTGAGCTCCTTCAACAAAAGTTCACTAGAAAAACAAATCATCCTAAATAATTCTCTTCATGCTTCTACACAAAAAAGCAGCGACATAAACAGTCTCTTGTCTGTCTGTGGTCCTCTTGTCTGCCTCTCTTTCACTTTGTTTTTTTTTTTTTTTTAAATGACCCGCTCAGCTTTTCTCTTGAATTCCTCTCCCTCTCCGGTATTCCTCTCCATCTTTTTCCGCTTATGGCTTCTTGCACTTGCCTTTCTTCTCACGCTGCTGGAACTTTCTGAGCCTGCGTGCCCATGTGTCCCTCCACTGGATAACCAGGCTGCCCTTGTCTGCCACCACTCCGCTCTGCCCGGGGGAGGCCTCGTCATTCCCCAGCAGCAGGTACTTCTTCCCAGGCTTGATCTTGGGACACTTGCAGGCCACGTCTTTGGCACGGACCCACAGGAACTGGTCCCCGCGGCGGATGCGGCTCTCACCCTGCTTGTAGACGGAGATGATGTTGACGGTGAACTTCCACCACTCGCCAGCTTTGTCTGCCTTCAGGATGTGCACCTGGACAGCTGCAGAGTGAAGTCAGGGAACAAAAGAGACGACACATTATCACTTAATGTGAGATTTCTTACATTTGACTGACATGCAATCTAACATCTCAGCAGTAAAGGTTACTGCTTCCACAAGATTATGAGGTAAATTCTAACGAAACAAAACAACCTGCTGGTGGCGCTAGAGGAAAGGTCAGTGGATCGCTAAAGTCAGTAGGATTCATCCTATGCGGAACCATGAATGTCTGTACACAGTTTCATGTCAATCCATCCAATAGTTGTTGACATATTTCAGTCTGGACCGAAGTAGTGGACATTAAAACCTCTAAGCACATAGAGTTTGTCCACAACTTATTATGCGGTGCTTCATGCTGTGCATTTACATTTTCACTTCCAACAGTGTCTCCATGCTTTAACATGGTAATCCAGGCACAAATCCTCCTTCTGAGCCAAAGTTTTCCCTTTCAATTTCTATTCCACTGAATTTTCTCTGTCACTGGATATTTATTGAGGTAATTAAATAAGATACACAAGGACAACTAATCAGCGCACACACGGTCCTCAGCAACCATGAGCGTAGAGTTAGCAGCTAAAATCACATAGTGCCCTATGTACAGAGAGGCTTGCAGTGAGTGCTGACCCATGCTGCGGCAAAGAGGGATGACATCACAGTATCCAGAGCTCTGACACCGTCTGAGAGGACTGGCTGATTTGGCCTCAGTATCCTCAAAACCCTCTTATATTTAGGATTTCTTTGGTTGCATTGCATTAACGCAACAAAGAGTCTTACAGGGTCAGTTTGCTTCCAAACTAAATGCTTGTCAGATGGTCGAACAGCTTCTGAAACCCCCCATCTCAATTGGGCAGGTTGCATCCGACAGTTCTTGTAACATTCCAAAACCAACAATCCAACAAGCTTGCGTACTTCAAACATCAACTGGCCAGGGGTGTGGAGGTGAGAAAGGATCTATAAAATGCAGGTTTTTTTGACCAGTCTTCAAGTGTAGAACAGGTGGAACAGGTATAAACATTCGCTGCATATGCGACTGAATAGTGTATTAGTGTGTGAATGTGAAAAATGATTTGGTTTCAGACCCTGAGGTTGACAAAATGCACAGATTCGCTAAGCTACGACGAGATTTATCATTAGCACAGAACAGTGTACAAAACATTCAGGTAGCAGCTTCTCATTTTAGCCGTCGCTAACCGTCACTTTCACCGGTTAATATGACAAACGTCGCCTACAGCATATCATATCAGCTGTTACTACTTCATGTTAATTCTGTGAGTAACTTGATGTCAGGCCAGAATGAAACTTGTCTGTTATCTGGTTAAAGTGCTCTCTGCAAGCTGGTGTCTGTACTCAGAGTGTTCCTGTAGTTCCAACAACTCCAACAGAGTGAGACGTCTTCTCTCTAGCGGATCACGCCACGTCTATTTCAGGAGCCACATTCTCTCAGTTAAACTTTCATTCATATCAATATCAATAATTTAAGCTTATGAACTTAATATTTTTGATCCAGGACGTTTAGTATTTGGATCAAGTAGCTCGTGAAAAATAATATTTAATAGGCTACACAGGACTCAGTATTGGCAGATAACCAAAGTTAAAGGAGTCGGATCGGGATCGAGGCCAAAAAAAACTTGATCGGGACGTCCCTACAAGTTGGATATTCTTCTGATATTCAAGAGACTTTTAAAACACAAAATATAGATGACAAAATTAAAAGAAAATTAGATGACTTTCTTCCATTTTTGACAGGACATGAAATATATTGCACAGAATAAACACAGTAGGAATGCTTTAGGGAACATCCAGCATGGTGTGGGTATTGACAGTGGCTCAATCATAATTTTTTGTTATCAAGTTAGTATCAGCTGCTGATAATACTGACAGATCAACTGGACAGCAAGTAATGAATTGAGAAATAAGAGAGGTGATAAGATCACGGAAAAACCTTGGTAAATGGGCACCAATTTTCTGTAAATCCCACTAAACCACACTCATGTGGTTTAAATGCTGTTTTTATCCTCAGTGGAAAAGGCCGGTCTATGGTCCAGCTGTGATATACAGCTCCACATGCATTATGTCCATTAGTACTGACAGAGCAGTGTGATTTGTAATGTGATTAGGAGGCAGGGTAGAGCTATTAGAGACGTTAGCTGGAAAGACACTCAGTGATATCACATGATGAATCAACTGGTATGGTCCTCAGAGAGAGGGAGGGAGGAAAGAGAGGGCTGCTGGATTCTAACCCAGCATGTATCAATATGTATTATATTGACCGATCTCTATTAAGTTCCATTATACTTCTCCTGTACTTATGGGACAGCTTTTGAAATGAACCACTGTGTTACAGGGTCACTGGTTTCACCTTCAGTGTCGAGCTAATGGAGCTGAACATCATGGCAGTATGAAGAGGTTTTTAACCACACATGCTGGATCACCGCCTTGGGAGTCACACTTTATGAATGGTGGAGATCTAAAACTCTAAAACTTCCTGACTTGGGAAACAAAAAACACATCTGTTTCTAGATTACACTTTTAGTTTCCAATACTCTTTTGGTATTTTTGCTGCATCCAGGGTCAGTTCAAAAGCTGGTGAAGCTTTCTGAGGCCTTGAGATTCACTTCTTTTAAAAGCATAATAATGAGTATTGTATCTTGAATAGTTTGTGTATGCACTTTTCTGCGTGCTTGTTGTGATAGTGGTTGTGAATGCCTCTTTTTTCCCTTTCTTTCCTTTTTAATATTTTCTAAAGCACATTGGGTTTTCCTCTGTGTATGAAAAGTGCTGTATATATATAGTCTGCCTTGCCTTGCTTTTACAATTACAGTCTAAAAGTGGTTATAGAGTTGCAAAGTGGGAGGAACCGCTGGTTCCCTCACTCTGAATTTCCATTTAAAATGTTTCTTTGTTGTGGGAGTCTCCTGGATTATAAAACGACCATATACTGTATGTTTATGTTATGACCACCAGTTTGAATTATTTAAATTTTGTTCCTGAGAAATGTGTTGATGGTTTGTCAAGGCAGACAGCTCAAAAAAACTACACTACCCATGAGCCATTTCCACTGCAGATAGTTTTGTCAGTTTCTGTAATCTTTAGCGTCCACCCACCACCACCAGTAGTACACAACATAATTTTTAGTTCTGTGATTTTTATGTTTTCTTTTACTAAAATGCACCTTTGGAGTCATAGTTAACTGTTCACCTTACGTTTTTATGAACACAAGCTTGCACCTCCAACTTTTTATCGAAAAAATTTGTATTTTCAAACCCAGTTGTTCATCTTTTAACCAGCCCTCCAGCTGTGAGTCACCTTAACATTGTCAATGTAGAAAATGAATGGTACTTTTACTTCTGGAACCAGAGACACCCAAAATACCTCCTCCCACTTTGCAACTCTAATGGGATGTTGTTTGCTATGTACTTTATCATCCTTCTTCAACTAGTGTTTGTAGATAATTTTCACCCCAGTTGTGGGGTGTGTCAATAGGGACTCAGTGGCTGACCTGGTGTGAACTGTTGGTGACCTCGGCACCTACCAGCTGCCACCAGGTGCTGTTCTCTCTGTTTGAGTTTAGTCAACAATCACTGTATGCCTACAATTGTATACCAGGGATTTTTCTGAGATCAGACATTTCCACCCCCTCTCTACACCCCGCTCCCTTCTGCGATTCTTTATGTGCGTCTGTATATTGACCACAGAAGCTTGTAGCATCGTTTCCCTACGCAGCATGGAGCCAAGCTCCCCTGCTGATCTTTTCAAAACAGTCCAAAGCTAAGGCTCTCTCAACTTATCCTGTAGATTTACATTGTGTTTGACTTTTCGATCAGCTTCGCTGAGCTCATGTGTGGTGAATACTGTACAGGGATCTTGTTTTGGTCTGGTTACAAATCTTGAATGTGCTGTTTCAAACTAAGGATGGATATGACAAGGAGCTTAATGGTTCCCATGTACGTCGCCAGCACAAAGCCCCCCTGGTGAAGGCAAGGCGAGGCGAGGAGAAAGTGGATTACACAGAGGATGATGTAGCATATAAAACTAATGGTGGACAGATGGATTAAATGAAATGTTTTAACAATAACCTGATTATAAAAAAATCTTAAAAACCTACAAAGGTTTGAAGGGACAAACATAGTAATCAGACAGCATAGGTTTTAAAATGTATTTACTTTGAGAGCAGGACTAATTATCTGCTGTTCTTTTATATATTAATACATTAAATCTGTGCCTGTATATAATTGCTGTCCATGTGTAGACATAATCAGTTGCACGCCATTTTTAACAAGACAATGAAAAGAATCTTATAATAAACTCCAATGAACTTGGGGTTCTCTCTTGTCTCAAATACCTTTTCTCTTAATTGTTCTCATATTCTGCCTCTATCTCTCCCGCCCCACATAAAAATACCCTGCATCTACACACAGTAAACATTGGTGCATTGGTGCATTTGTCTTTTGCTTGGTATTATCTCAGCCATCAGTACCAGCAGATCCCCTACACTGCACACACAAGCACAACACCTGCCAAATCAGGTGGGAGGCTCTCCTGGCTTCAGTCTTGAGAGATGTACATACATGAGGGTACTCAGTAACATGTTGAGTGATGGTTTCTCTAGCAGCACATCCTGATGTCTCTTTTTACCTCTCCACCTCTCCACCCTCGAATGGATGCTGTCTGCTGTTACTATTCAGGTGTAACATAAATGGTCTACTGATAAACTTACTGTTTGTTATCTATTTAAACTACAAATTGAACCTGCTATTGAAAGGTTAACAACATTGTCTGCTATTTGGCCAAACCAAAGAAATGAACACAGCCATGTTGCTGACACATTCATGCATGAGCTGATCCATATTTCAGAGGCAAGGCTCTTCTCCCAACATCAGCAGCAAGGTAGGCATTGGTGGAAGAGGCGATGTCTATAAGCTGACCCCCTAACTCCTCCAAATCCCTGCAGAACAAAGCCCAGGCCTGTCCGTCAAACTGCTGAGGTATGCTGCAGGATGCCACTGCTTGGTTGACCGGTTCAGCAGCCTGACTTCAATCGGGAGGGGACAGAGGGAGGGGAAGAGGGGAGAGGTCATACGTCTTATCCACACCTTGAATGGTGTGGCGGACGGACGGTCACAGGAATGCAGCAAGAAAACTCTTCGGTTGTAGGGGGAAGTGGGCTGCCTTAATGAGGCTCTCTTAGAGAGCACCCACTGTCCGTCACACTGTCTTTGCTTTATCCGCCTGGGTCTTAAATGGCAGCTCGGAGCCCCCCCCCACACCCACACACACACACACACACACACACACACACACACACCACCACCACCACTACACACACCTCTGCCTAATTCTTTATCCTGCCCTTTCTCTCAAGCACCCTTTCTCTCCTTCTGTTTGTCTGCTTCTCTCTTCCTCCTTGAAGATCTGTTGTCTTCTGTTTGATCCTTTGTCTCTGTCCTCAGAAAGCTGGAGTAAGCCATCAGTAAAATGCCTCCCCTGTAAACTATAGCAGCTCACCAGCAACGTGCTGGACTGAGATGTGTGGGATGGAAAATATTCAGGTCCCAGGACTTGGCGCAAAAAGAGTAAACATATGCATATCACAAGCAAAAAACATGTAGCTTCTGGAAGGTGTGTTGGACAGTGATTCTACTGCCTTCAAAAAGTTTGACACATGCTGTTTGTTACTGCAGAATAAGAAACTTGCTTTTTTATTCAGAGCCAAGTCAGTGAAAAAGGAAACTGTGTTTCTTCCATCAGACCACATGTTTTTAAGCTTTCCTGTAGAAAAGAATGTTAATCCACATCATTAAAATGGACTGTGTGTTGTCTGTTGACTCACCGTAATCTTTCTTGCAGTACTTCTTCATGTTGATCTTCAGTTTGCCTTTAGACGCTTTGCAATAAGAGTCGCAGTCTGCAAGAATAAGAAGGGAGAAAATACAGTTAGGAGGCTAGAGCTTTTAAGCAATGGGGAAAAGAGTTTTGTGAATTTGTTGGGAGACTAAAAACAGTCTCACGTTAAGCAATTTTCAGAACACGGAAGAAAAAAAACATGGACCTACAACTTTATGTAAATTGCAAAGCAATAGCATTTTTTAAAATTAATTTTCATGAAAATCTGTAAAATTGTTCCCAGAATTTTGTCAAATACATTTTGGTAAAAAAAATTTCTTTGACAAAATACAAATTAATAACAACTAAAAAGAATGAACTGTTTATTACAAACTAAGACATTGGTTTTGTTTTTAAATTCACACACAACACAAAATCTGATTTGTTTTTCTTATTTCTAATGTAAATAATTTATCATGCATACTCAATTGCTCAAGTAATTAATAATAATCATTATTTTTTTATTATAGATGTTAAAATGGATTACATTTACCGTAAGTCATCTACCACATGTCCTTGCAAAAAAAAAAAAAAAATCAGGTAAATATCCCTTTCAACATTAAGGAAACTGTTTCCATAAATTATAATAATAATTATCTAATTCTTTTTACATGTCTAAAGATGGTGATAAAATTTAAACACACTATGATGAGCTGGGAGTCCAGCCTACATTTGCACGTATGGCAGAGTTTTAACAAACTTTGAAACTTTAGACAGCTTCTTTAGCACCACCTTTAGGAGAACTGTCCTCATGTTCTATTTCTATTGTGCGTTTTTGGGACTGGACCAGACTTCTAGTCTAATGGGACTGCTGTGGGGCCACAGGTTATTAAGGGTGCATGTTTTGGTTGTGGTGGAGGCACTTTACCCTCCAACCATGTCTACAAACTCCATGTGTGATGGTGAGGACCTCTGAATGGAACTGATGGTACCAGCAGCAGTTTAGGAGAAATACAAATTACCACTGCCATCTACCTACTCACTCCCTGTCAGACTGTGGGAATGATTCAGGCCTGTGCAGACCACCCTCCACCCGCTTCAACCCCCACCTCCCTCCAAATCTCACCTCGCTTGTCACCTTAGCCCCCGACCTCCCGAAAAAAATAACCCTGGGATCACTTCAAGGCCCCACTGAGGACCATGTCAAGCTTTTGCATTTATTGCAGTGTGGACGGGGGGGAGAGAGTGCTGAGGGCTGGCAGCTTTTTGAGGGAGTGGAAGGTGGGGGGTGTGAAGGGGGTCAATGCCACACAAAGGGAGGTCAGGAAGGAAAAATTAGCCATCCATGAAGCGTTAGGCAGAGGACCCTTTTTTGGGGGGGTGGGGTGTCCACTCTGGAGCCGTGAACAAATAAATACCTCATGCAGGCAGAGGGGTCACCCAAATCGCCTCACAGCTCTCTGCTGTGGGGAAGCTCACACACACACACACTCAAATATGAGGTAGTTTAGTAAGTGAGTACTTAAGGTTGGTTTCAGCTTGATTTATCATCTGATTAACAACCTCAAAACAGAACATTTTATATTTGCTAAAGAATGTTGAAGACATTCTCCGTGCACAAAATCATGTAGAGCCTTAATTAAAGTTTGTATATTCCATGTGTGGTGGAGGTAAGTGAACATTTGAAAATCTACCCTGATTCAAAATGGAGAAAAGAAAAGTCTTATACTGTAGGCATACTATGTGGACAGAAATAAAGTCAGACAGCGCTGTATTGAAGTTTGTGTGTATTCAAGGAAACACATTTCTCTTCCACACCATTATACTAAACTGTATCTCCATTGGTTGTTGTGTTTTTAGTTATTGGAAGTATGCTGGTATTTTTGTGGAGGGCTGACCACACATTCATAGCAGATTATAACTAACCCCGCTCCTTGTCCAAATAGATCCACGAGGATATGCATATACCATCGGTTTTATGATAGATTACCAGGAGGTGAAGCAGGTAACCGTATACCCCTCCCTCCACTCTGCTGGCCCCAGCAATCCAAAGAGTACATAGCTTCAGTGATTGCCCCATGCTATGCTGTCACGATGCCAGATACAGTGTGGGCCAAAATAACGTGACGTGAGGCCATATCATGAAAAAAAAAAGTGTTTTCCCTTTTTTCCCCTTGCTCCTTTAGCTGTCTCCCAACTGGCATAAATTGGATCCAGAGTACTGATTTGGTTTACACTTCAGTGCTGCAAGTTGTAATGAGTATAGTAAAAGAAAAGAAGGAAGGAAGGAAGGAAGGAAGGAAGGAAGGAGCGAGCAAGAGATGGATGGATAGTGAGTAGTAGTGGAGGAGAGTGACGGGGTGGTGGAAGAAGGATTGGAGCTTTCAGGCAGCCTGAATATGAACAAACTTCATTGTTGTGAGCAGATCTTTGCTCCATGCCTTTACTCTTCTTTATACTCTGTTTGAATGCGGTTGCCTGGGGAACACCATGACAAGAAAAAATGCAGCGAAGGAGGCGGGAGATTGGATACTGGTAGAGAGCGAAGGGGTGGAGAGGTTGACAAAAAAAGAAGACAGGAGTGAAGTTGATCAGGGGGGTGGGAAGAAGAAGAGGAGGACCAGGAGTTTAAGTAAAATCAGCAAAAAACCCAAAGCTGGTAGCCTCACACGCTAGTTAGCAAGGCCACAAAGCTGGAACTGGTAGTAGTAAATAGAGAGAGTAACAAAAATAGGCAAAGTAAATGAAACAGAGGAGTCTATATGAGCTGCACCTGATTACCATGTAAATGATCGAAGGGGGAGCTGTGGAAAGGAAGCTTTGTTTTCTCATAACCCCCCTTGAAGACATCATGATACTTCCCTTTGATAGCCTTTCGTTCCCCATTAGTGTACCCCTGAGACACAGCTCTGGGCCCTGCTGAGAGCACCCCGAGATCCCCATTTAGGGCCAGGCAGTCCCCTACCGTGAGGACAAATGTTCCCTTTGTGCGCGCGTTACAAGCAGGGGAAGTAGGGAGCAGTCCTGTAGCACAGAGCTAAAATGTGCTTTGGGTGTTCTGAGTAGATGTAGTTACTACAGCGCTTTGTTTCCTGCCTTTCAGAGCACTGAGAAGTGCGTAACTGAGAGGTGGACCTTTGCCCCCTCTATCAAAGTGCTGTACAACCCTTTAAGCTGATCGTTTTCATTTGGGATGCTTGTTACTAAAGCTGCTTCAAGACAGAATACAGTATTGTACAGTTATATGTATATGAGCCAAAGCTTTACAGTGACTATGGACAGAAGCAAAACTGGGCCTGGGTTAGGTTCGGTAGCCAGTGTTAGATAAGTAGTACAGTAGTACATAGTAAAACATGCCCAAAATATAAAAATGGTGGTAGACAATGCTGTGTAGAAGCTTGTATACCCACTGCAGCTTTGCTTACTGACCCTCAACATCATTTAGGGCATAGGGAACATGTACTATAACCTAAAAAAGCTGAAAATATTTATGATCAAAACTCAGACAACAAAAACGGCCACAGTAAAATGATGAGCGACAACTACCAAATCCCAAGTCCCAACATCTCTCTAGAATCTACAAGACGATGGCACACTGATCCAACACATCAAAACGGAAGAAATAATGGAGAGTTTATCATAAGATTTAAACAAAAGCAATGAGCAGGAACATGCAAAAAGACACATTTCTCATTCGTCATCATCATTTTACATAATTAAAGACAACTACAGAACAGGACTGGTGTGCAAACAATTCAGCCTAGAAATATGTACACACTGCAAAGTCTAGAGCCAGTGCCAGGCTGTGTTTTGTCCTTTAGTCAAGAAGAAATCCTTCCTACACAATAATAATTTTAACATTTAGAGATTTTAAGGTCCCTGATTCCTTAAGCCGCGACTTTAGCACTGCATGAAAAAATGGAGTTCCCTCATTCATTTGAATAAACCCAGTCCGGCGATGCAGCGGGGTTGCCAATGGGTAGGGCTCCGGCGGGGTCATCCGGCAAAAAAGTTGAACCATGCTCAACACAATGCAACGCAACATCATCTGGAAAGGCGCTGTGTTGGCCAATCAAATACGTGCAAGCGAACATTCCTGGTATTTTACTTTCTAATGTGAATGCCGTATTTATGCTGTTTACCTCACGATTGTTGCAACGAAAGATAAAATAGTTGCCGCCGTGATGAAATTTCTAAAGTTGTAAATTCCTGTCTCTGAGTATTATAAAACATTGTGCAGTGTTTTGGTTTCTGATAATCCTTTAAATGCATTAATCTGTTACTCCAACTGGAATTCGGTATTTCTTTGAGCAAAATGCCTCTACCAACACAGGCCTATTTTCGGTCTGAACATTCACTTAGGGCATCTGGTCTCCTTGCAGGCCAGATGTAGATCCTCTTCACACTTGGCACTAGAATCATATTGGGTAATCTGAACAGAAGAAGTTAGCAGAAAAAATAAATGTTTTAAGCAACCCTATCGCCAGACAAGAATGTCAATATTGGAAGATTCTGCACAACCCACTGACTACATTCAATAACAACTTTTTTTCTTCCAAATTAATAAAATTCTTATACAACACATCTCTATTACAGTTGATATGACAACTATGAAAAGGTGTTGAAGGTGCATGTTTCAAAATAACCACCCCCACCTCTGTAGTGCTATGGCTGAATACACACAGTTTCCGGACATATAAAATCAAATGTACCCAGGCAAGTGAAATCACAAGTGGTCTCTCGAGTCAAAGCCAGGTGTGAACAGCAATCTAGATCAACTAGATCTAGACACACTCTGGATATATCTAGAGACAAGATACTCAGTGTGAACATGGCCACAGAGGCAGGGCGCTATCAGTGGTACCACAGCAGCAAGACAAGGAGGTGTAAATGACGGCCCAGGGGGAGGGCTTTCTCCCTCAACCAGACTGATTGAGAAACAAATTGTGGCAAATAAAGCATGTAATTAGATTATGGAGCCCAGTGTGCTGCCCTGCTCTGTTCCTCTCTGCTCTGTGCTGGGCTGCTCGCACCAGAGCCGTGAGTTTGGATCCTGTCCAGCAAAGACAGAGAGAGAAGGGAGGAAAGAAAGAGACAAAGAAGAGTCCCCCACTTCTTTTCTCATTGTGTTGTCAGAGAGTAAAAGATGGTTTGTTTTCAGCAGACAACAGCCAGTGAAGAGGCTGTTAGAGCTCTTGAAGTGATCTGAGATTTTACTTTTCGGGTGGTGTGCAATCAGTTCTGATGAGCTGGGTCATCCTCTATTACTGTTCCTTCTGAGTTTCAGATGAGTCAGCGGGGACTCCTGTTGGTTATCACCCAAAGCATAGACACGGAGAGAGGAAATAACCCTGCCAAGGTTTTCATGTCATTAAAAATGGTTTTGGGCACCAAAAAGTAAATTGCATGGAAATATTTATATTGATAATGAGAATTTGATACTGTGCTGTTCTATATCTTTTACCATTATTTCGTCTCTGACTTTCACATACAATGAAGTGGTGTAATAAGATCCAACGTTGATATGACTGTAAAACAGAGTGGAGTCGGCGTGTACTGAACAGGGTGTGTGAAGCAAGACTCATGTCCAAAAAATCCAAGGAGGGGTCTGCCACAGATTCTGATCACTTCCATCCTCGGCACACACACACACACACATAAGACTGAACCTCGTTACCCTTATGAGCCTCATCATCGTCACTCTAATTCTCCTTCTCCTCATCATCATTAGTTACTTTCACATCCTGTGTATCCTGACAGGCCCGGGCGGACAGGTCATCAGCGGTTAATCTCCTCCACATTTTGTTGCCGTGCAGACGTCTCTGTCACGACCCATGGGAGTGGCGACTCACACCATCCGTGACCTACCAGCACAATGTGTGTTTTGTCTGGGCCACACCATCAGAGGTATTCTCCATGCATTCCAGCCCTCCGTGTGGTCGAAAGGGGGAGAGCCCTGCTGCAAGAGACAAATTAATATCCACTCCATTTTCCCTCACGCCCTCCATTCACCCCCCCCCCAAAAAAAAATACGTACGCCCCCTTCGTTCAACTGAGGCACCTGCCTCACAGCTGTCAGCCCAACACCCCCTGATATAATACACACACTCATGTGTTCATGAGTCTGTGTTTTCCCCTTTTCGCATTAATTTCTAAATTTACTTTCTACAGGAAATTATTCCTAATTTCTGATGTAATGATGAAAATGTTTTTAATTTTTCTTCTTATGGTTTTCCGATTTACCCCTGTTCTTTTCCACTCTTCTTTTTCTACTTCCACAACCTTTCTTCTTTTCCTTTCACTTGAGTAAATGTATTCTAACCCCCCCCCCATTATGTTACTATTACTACTACTGCTGCTGCAACTACTGCTACTACTACTGCTACCAATACTACTGCTACTACCACCACTACTAATAATAATAATAATAATTTTGTAATTTTTAATAGTGTATATTTTTAATATTTACTCTGGTGCAGGTAGTATTAATGGGGTGGAAAATATTGTTCGCTGCTCTGATATAATCACCACATCTGTTTGCAATCACATATTAGGTGATATCATAGCTGTTCAAATACCAGGCCAAACAAGAGGTGCGTTTGCTCTGCAAACTTCTGAGGAGGCTCGGGGGGTAATGTATGCTTCCTCTTGGCCTCAAGCCCGGGTGGTCCAGCGGGACCCTCGGCTACCCATGATTCTGACATGGCCGACGCAGGACGTCCATCAAGGTGCTCCACCTTGCAATCTGCTTGATTTCAACCTCTCTCAGCTGAACAGTCTTGTGCCCATTATACATATGAGAGGGAACTGAATACTCTGTCACGATTAGATTATCTGTATAGTTAAATGATCTGAGTCATTACACAGTCTCCTTCAGGTTGTGTTTACATTAGTTCAGTGACACAGTTTAATCAATGGGATCATTAGCCTTAAACCATGATGTAGCTGCAGGCAAAGATTTCACATAACAACAGTGAATTGGAGGGAGAGGTAAGGGTATAGTTTTCATACAAAAAAACTTTTCGGTGTTGAAATACAGAAAAGCAATAAATATGCTGATCAAGTTTGCATTTATTCAAGTTGATAACGTAATTGAGGTCCTTCTCTCACTTATCCAGTAATCCCTCAATGAGGTGAGGAAAATTTCCTACACCCCAAAAGTGGACAGATTCCTGACAAGGGGGCCCAGAGAAACTCCAGATATTCTAGCTCGGCACCACCCACAGTGTTATGTGAAGACAAAGCGTGAAACAGAGGGAGACGAAGGAAGTGGAGGAAAGCGAAAAGAGACTGAAGGAGAAAAGAAATTAAGTGGAGGAAGGTTGGGGACCAGCAGTATCCTGACTGTGCTGTCAATCGAAGCTGTCCAGGGAACGTTAGGGACCTCAGAGGGCCCAACAACAGCTGCAGGAGCCTCTTACACACTCTCACATACACACATATATGTATACCTTGGGCCTCCTGCAACGTCGTGGCTGAGACAGAGCAAACATGCAATGCCAGATGACTCATTTTTTTTCCACCATAAGCTCAAAAGACAAAATGTTGAACTTATTCCAACAGAGTTTACACAGGTATGTCTGTTTATTAAGCACAAGATGCAAGTTTTTGTGCTTCACATTTGCAGAATTTTTGCTATGAACTGTGCAACTATATTTCAGTAAATTACAGAGTTTATCAGTCATAATCTCGAATCACATATTGATTGAATACCAACAGTATGAATCTTTTACTGTTCCAAGTTTACACATATCACAGTTTTCAACAAAAGGGTTCAACTGCTACAACAACCACTAACATATAACCTAAAATTCAACCAATAAATAAGCTCACAGTCCAGTCCATCGCTTTAAACAAATCAGAAGTGAGCTGGCATGAGAAATATAATCTCATGCACTGATAGTACACAGTTAGTTACATAGTTACATTTACCATTATTGAACCCATTCTGACAATTTTTTGTTATATATATTTTAAGTCATATCATCCAGCTCTAGTATCTGATGTACCACAACTAATCCTGATGTCATATCCCGTTCTCAAAGATAAGACAGTAAAAGCCACAATGTTACAGTATCATTTCAAACACTGATCATCTGGTGAACCAATGAAAAAAGTGCTATTGAATCCTGCGCTAAATTGCAAAATCCAGGTCCCTCGGTCAGTCCTTCCCTCACTTCACTGCATCGGACTTTGAAAGAGGGAGTTTGGAGAGATGAAAAAATATCATCTAATCAAACAAACTGCCAGGCCCCCTTCCTGTATGCTAGACCAACACCCCACTGTGCCGCAGTTAGACTGATTAATTGTGAAAGTGTGAGAGATTAAAGGAGGCACATCCCAGGGTTGCTGCTAATGGATTTAATATTCATGAACCCCTAATAAGGAGGGGGAAGGCAAGAGGGGTCCAATTTATCAGGCAGTCTGTTTTTACACTTGTGGAAAAATATTGTGGTGAGGCATGGAAGTGTTGAAAAATCCCATATCCATTTAAACATACTTCCACAATATTCTCCTCATCTTTCCCTCAAGGCCAGATGTGCTTTTATGGATGTGTAGCATATAGATAAATATAAGAAAAAATAAAATAAATGTTTGACTCTCAACTGTACTCACCTGATGGCTCCTCTGTAATGGTGGATGGGGTTGTAGGAGGTGCAACTGGAATCTCTACTCCCAGGGAAAACATGACATAGACACAAAGAAAGTTTCATTATTATGTGCATCCATACATGTACTTTTGACTTTGTGTGCATGTATGCCAGTACAGTATGTAAATGTGCTTGTTTGATAAGGAAGGATTAAGGTAAAACAATTAAAAGAACCAAAAATATATACTAGTGTTAAGGCCATGAGTTGCTCAAAGCTCTGTGATTTTTTTCAACAGACAAGCTTTTAGTGTAAATGCGCAATTCTTATGGTTGATGGTAGGCAGCAAATGTACTAAATACCTTACTGACATGGAGAATGGTGTCTTTTTTCTTCTTTATTCACACAAAGATATATCTGATAGATTCTATCAAAAAGTAACGTGGTATGCTGGTGGCCAAGGGGTTTAAGACGCTAACCATGACACTGCAACATCCATAATTCCACTTTTGCTGCATTCTCTGTGGCTCCCCCCTAATTTTCTAAGTGCTCTTCTGTCTATTCCCTAATAAGGGCATAAAATGCTTGCAAAATACATAAGGCAATAATTTGTATGATCTGGGGTTCAACGTGTGAAACATGTACATAAATTTTTTGTGAAGTTCAGTAAGAAAGTTGTTTTCCTCTAATGCTCTTTTATTTCCCTACTATTGAATATTTATTATTTCTTGTCACTTTCAATCCTTGTCCAATTTCAAAGCTTTTCCCTCAGATGCTGTCAAAGCTCCTCATCCACACATTTCGTACATCTCCATATCTGACCAATAAACTTTCTTCCTGCATTCTACAAACCAATCAGATGTTGGATTTTCATATTGAAATATAATGTTTGTTTTAATTGATAGGTGGCGAACATCCCTGGTTCACATCCGATCTGGGACCTTTGTGTCCCCGCCTCTCTGTTCTGTTTCATACTCCTCCCTTGTACTCAGCTGCTGTGGAAAAATTACAACAGAGCTGTATGATTGTCCAAAGACTTGATTCTCTCAGCCCTCCTCCATATTCTGTTGTATTCACAAGTGGGTAGGAAGCTGACACTCAGAGAAACCATGCATGAAGAACGGCCCTCTTATCTCCAAAGGAGCAGGATGGCAACAGAAGATATAAAACATAACACATCATTCCTTTTTGTTATTGTGGGCAGGAGGGAGAGAAGGGGCTCATCAAAAAGTCTGCACAGAGCAGCGAGGGGGAATATGAGGACAAAAGGCAAAACCACAGAGATGTATCAAAGACACATGCAAAGAAAGAGGTCGACACGCTGAGGAAAGAGGTGCACAACAGTGGTGGTCCCAGCTGTGCAAAGGTGAAGACTTTGTGTGTATGAGGGAAGAAAGAAAGAATCAAGTCTTTTTGATCAAGTAAAATCAGGTTTTCGTACAAATGTACACATTTATGTCTATTGTGCACCATAAATCAGAATCTGTGGAATGATGTGCATGCCTGCTGTTGACTTCTGGACATAATGAGGCCTTCTCCCATGAGGAATTGGTCTATATAATGACATGAAAAACAACTGCTGCCAAAACATTGGCGCCTGAAGCCCACAGGTCCCTTCACTGATGTTGTTGTTGATCAGCAATCTTCCATCAGTATTCAACTGCCAAGCGTGCAAGTTTATATAATAAGCCTGTTTCTCGTAATTGACTCGTGTAGATTTATGGCTGACAGCGCTGGAAGGTGTACACAAAGTCAAAGATATAATATGACTCTCTATTAAAATGAAAGTTGGCAAGCACTATGGCTGAATCTAACAGAGGGCTGTTTAACATTAATCTACATAGTGATCATCAGAGAGGGACTTTACTTCCATCTCACAGGGATCACTGCATGTTTGACACCTCAGCTCTTACTTGACATTCCCAGGAATCAAAGATATCTGATAAGTTGATTTAATTGATTCCTTTATTGGACCTCAGTCATGCATATCTGTGTAGAGATGTATTCCTCATAAGCATTTAATTCCTAGTATCTAATTACATTGGCAAGAGCACCAATTAAAATGTGTTTTCAGAATGAGACAAAAGAGCCAATAAATATCCACAAATTGTCCTTTGCAGCTTTAAGTCTTCAACTACAGGCCTTCCCTTAGGCAATATTATATTGTTTATCATTCTGACTATAACACAAGGGCATATTTTGACTTAGAAATGGTCACTGGATGCTGAGAACAAGATTGATTTTGTAATTCAACCCAAAGCTTTGTGCACTTTTATCTAAGACACTTTGGGGCTTGGAGATGCTGGGCCAGCTCTGGGTCTTTACTCAGATTTATGGAGCCCAACAAGCCGAGAAGGCTGCACTGCCATAACCTTGAGGTTCAGTTTAATGGTGTGTTTATTTAAGCTAGAAGATTTACTGGTCAGAAAACCGACAGTCGGACACTAAGCACTTGTCTGAAGAAAAGGATGAGAGGATTTAAGCAGCGTAGGAGTGTCTGCTTTTACAGTGTGTGTTTGTGTGTGTAGCGTACCGTATTAGTATGTGTTGAATATGCACATGTGTGTATCAGCACAGATCGTAGTGTCTGGTGTGTCCCTCACTTTCAAATGTGTGCAATAGACCTGAGGCCAACAGTGTCCTACAGTGAGGCAGATATGGTAAAGACTGGTTCCACGTACTTATGCAGGGGGCAATGGGCGAGCGGCTCTGCTGGTAGCCTTTAGCACAGCGGTTGCACGTGATACCAGTCACGCCGTCTTTACAGGGACATTGTCCTGTGGTTTGGTTACAGGTTTTGCCAGCAGCACCCACGGGATGGCAATCACATGCTGTGAGGAAACAGAGGAAGAAAGAGAGGCACAGTGAGTGGTCACACACACACACACACACACGTGGGGAAATACAAACATATACTATCTATAGAGAGTGCAGGTGGGTACACAGCAGCAACAGCAGCAGTGGTGGCAACAATAATAGAGTGGTGAGAGACAGGTGGAGGCGTGCACAGAGAGACAGAACTTACTCAGGTCCAACACCACAGCGCTCATTTTGAGTATGGAATCATGACTAAAAAAAGCAACACATCCTGTAAGTCTATAGACATTTCTTAACATTTTGGCGTAGCTAATTAGCATGTAACCATCACATCTACAATGTGTCTGTGTTCTGCATGTGACTCTGGCTGTTTGGCCTTGGTGTGTGTGCACCAGTGTGTGAGCACTCTGTGGGACAGCAGCTGTAAGTGTGAGGTAAAGAGAAAGGGTTGTGCATATTTACCGAATGATAAAATAATGGAGGATAATCCTAATTGCCTGTTTTTGATTTCTGCTGGGCTTTGAACGAGAGCCCAATACGTCTGTCACACTTCCTCCCAAACTGGGGGGTCTATCGAACACATATGCTTCAGGAATGTAATCAGTTTCCAAATGCTCTCCCCAATCCAAGCCCTTAATTTATTTCACAGCCAAACCCCATGTCAGTTTTGAAATCGGTGTTGAATAATAGTTGTCTGAGAGTTGTTTCTTTTCATCTATTTTTGGATATAAATAGTAGTGAGGTTGAATTAATAGTCTTAAACACAGTCCGTACAGCCCAGAATAGTCTTGATAATCTATCACCATTTCCACTTCTTTACTCGAAAAACCGACAAAGCCGAAAATGCTTGTCACCAAACTCTCACCACTATACTCTCCACCCCATAAGTGTTATTTTCTGTTTATTTCCTATTGAAAACCAGTGATGCTGACTTTCAGCCTCAGGGTGTGGCCGGCTCTGCTCATTAGCTGCCCCTCCCTAAAGATTTTTTTTCTGCATTGTGTCGCTTGTTACTCTGAAAGCCTTCAAAGGCGAAGCTGAATTATGTACTTTGTGGTTTGTGGGGGTATTTAGTGGTTTGGCCCGTTTTGTTTTTAACCACACAGACAGTTCAGCCCACAGTACAAAATTACAGCTTCAAAACAATCTGCTCACTTTGGCCCATTGCATTGAAATTAGTGTTTAATATGTATAAATGTCAAAACAACTTTTAATTAATAGTGAAGCTTATGCATACAATCAGAACCGCAGGTTTCTACGGTGTATTAATTTAATACTTTGTAATCTGAGTGCAGGAACAGATGTTATTTGATTGTGTCTGTTTGAGTGTTATGAGTTATAATGTAATATGTTCTTTATCTTTACTTTGACCTAGAACGTTGGTAAGGTTGGTATTCAACCAGGCTCTATGAGAGACATGTTTTCTGGGAGATCCACATTACAGCGAGCCTCAGAGAAAAGATAGTGGTAAAGTGGTAATGTAATACCGAATCTGCTCTCTTTATGATTGACCTTGGACTCTTGGAAACAACATAGTTGTTGCTTTATAAGATATTTTAACAAGTGAAGTACTACAAGAGACCCTAAGGGTGAAGTCCATAATTTTGGGTTTCAGTATGCCACCTCCTTTCTCCTCTCTATCACACTCTCTATCGCTCGCTTATATCTCTACAGCCTGTTTCCTGTGATTCAGCTTCTGTTGCTGCTCTTATCTCTCCTCTGTGTATGTGTGAGTACTTGTGTTCGCCCTTCTTATCAGACTCAGAGAAGCCTCCTTAAAAGTGTGTGTATCTATTGGTACCTTTATCAGACCAATCTGTCACCATTGCTTAGTTGTGTCTACCTCAGTGGGAGGAACAGCACACACACACACACACACACACACACACACACACACACCAATAAACAGTGTGGAGGCTGGTGCAGCACTACTTCAGGCCTGTAAATTTAGGAGTATGTCAGAGGAGTTTGAGGCTCAGGAGGGCAAAGTGCGTTTCTGGTTGGAGCTTCAGAGAGCTCAGTTTATATTTTTATGAGCGTCTGCCTGGTAACCACAGCTCAGAGCCTCGAGCCTGCCAGTAAATCAAGGTGCACAGCACATGGTCTGCAGGTGGGAAACACTCAGCCTCCCTCTCCTCCTCCACATTTGGTCCTCCCCATCGACTGGAAGGCTGACTGACTGCCTGACCCGCTGTCCGGCTTGGATGACATATTGTCTGACTCCGTGGCTGGATGACCCACCTGTTGGCTAAAGGACTGGCTTACTCTGGAGGTGTGAGTGAGAGTTTCTGCTTTAAGTGTGTGTCCACTTAACGGTTAAGTGGCTGTGTGCTCTGCTTCATGGCTATTACAGATGGCTCAGGGAGATATGGGCAAGAGAGCAAGAGGCCCTTTTTGTTTCAACACTTCCAGCGAGGAAAAGTGACAGAAGTTTAGGATAAGAAGTGTAAGTGTGTGTATATAAGGGAACCTGTGGTCAACATACAGCTGAATTTGGAATTATTCCTGTGTAACTGTCATGTTTCTAGATGAAGACAGTATTCCTAACACTAAAAGAAGCTCTTGGCGCCGGGAGTTGCATATAAAAGAATGAAAAATGTTCTTGGTTAATGGAAAGAGTGGAAGGCTTTTTCAAAGGCAGGCAGTCGAGTCTGAGATTGCACAATGGGAGAATTTTGAACTCTGCCAATCGTTTACCATAAAGCTGGTGTTTGAAGTCTGAACTCCACTCCCCCCATTTGGTTTGTGTGTTCTGTGCCAATAAGAATAATTTGTTGGCCCTGGAGTGAAGCCAAGTTACCCGAGTCTGTGTTCTATTATAATTAGGTTTCTGCTCCTCCACAAGTATCTTTGGAGAGCAGAAAGAGATATTGTCATTGGGTTGTTGCACTATACATAAACAGCTCTCTAATCACTGTTTATCTAATAGAGGGTGTGTCTTGCTTGTTGTGTTGTTTAGTGTTTGATTAGTCAGAATAATAGGCTGCAATGGCCCTGAACAGTCATGCTTTTGGCCACAGAGCGAGCCTAAAACGTTGGACATGAGCTTATTTTGTGTATGATGTTTGGTGCACAACAGTGGACATACGTGTTGTTCTAATTGAAAACACGCAGATATCAGCACACCCGACGGAAATCCAAAGCTAAAAGTGAAGTCATAAAAAACAATATTTTTCAGATCCCAAGCAGAAAACATTTTATATGTGGTCAATAAAAAAACCTACTGTGTCAATGGAAGACATATGCTGAGGAGAGGGGAGTCGGTTTTTTAGCATGTTATTCTGATTAAAACAGACCATCCCTCAATCAAAGCATAATTTCCCTCTGTATGCAAAATATGTTCCTCATCATACCACTGACCGATGTAATTATATGATGGTTGATGTTCGGATTCGAACGTGAAGGCCTGAATTCAATCCATCAGTCACAGAACCAATGCCAACCTGCTCAAGCTTGATTTTATTAAGTTTAGATGGTCCTCTGAGGAGGACTAATCAAGAGCGGGGGCTCATTATTTGGCGAAGACCTCTTGTGTAGTTATCATTGTCATTCAGTATACTGTAGACTCCACATCAACATGGCTTCTTAAGAAAATAACAAATGTTTAACTTTTAAAATAAGGTTAAGACAGGCTTTTAAAATCAGTACCAGGGTGACAAACAGGGATAACAGACAGCTGATTAAACTCTACGTAGAGTGACATTTTTTTATCTCAGTTATATATCAGAAGTGTTCAAAGACCACCCAGAGTGCTGCATCTCTTGGTCTTTTCAAATCTCACTATCACCTTTTTTAAGTTAAACTCATGCATTTCTCTGTCAAATACACTCAGTGTGTTTTATTCAGAGGTTTCAAACTGTTAAAGATACAAACAGGAGCAGCTTGAAACGTATTCTGTGTTTACACTCTTACTCAATGAGGAGTGAAGTTATAAATTTCCCCATGTAAATGCAGCCACCGGGCACAGCTCACTCTGCAGCGGATAACCCGCTGCTCTCTTTTACTCGTAATGGCCTCCTATGGAAATGAGCTGCTTTCGGGGAGGATTGTATTACGCATATAAAAGCAAACTCTTGTGCTCCTCGACCTTCCCCGTGCTCCTACGGCGCTCATTCTCTTCCAAAAGCCACACAGCAAAACTCTTTGAGTTCAATAAATAACCAAACCTCTTAATTGCTGTCACTTCAGTGCAGCGCTCATGCTGCTTGAGGAGTGGACAGAAATTTGTTCTGCGGTTTGAGTTTCATTGAATTATCTTGAGTTATGATGTGGTAAACCTGAGAGAATTTGGCAGGGCAAGGGCTTTGACAGCACATATAGGTGTTTGACGTAGGGGATAAAGCTGTGTGTGGTACGTTTATTAACAGAAAGAGAGAGAGAGAGAGAGAGAGAGAGAGAGAGAGAGAGAAAGAGAGAGAGACCATGTAATACAATGACACGCATCTTTAAAGTCTTCATCTGTAACTTTCCAAATATAGTTAGCAAAAATGTTTTAATTGGCAAAAGAAACAGTTCATGCTTCGTATCATTTGTCAGCTTGGGGTAATTACCACAGATCCTTTATTGTTAAGTCTGTTTTGATGTAACTGAATACCTCAGTAGAACTTGGACAGTGTTTGCTTATAATTACACAGGGCTGGGAGAGGTGGGAGGTGCATAAACTCTGGCAAATTTCATGGATTAAATTGAACAAAACCGTTTGGGTAAGCTGACAATTTTATAAATGATGATGAAATGTGTTTATATTTCAGTTCGGTGAGAAGCAGCAGAGAATGTGAAGGATTCAGAAGTGAGTTTCTAGTGTGAGTGAGGTGATTTAGTATTCACTAGTTTGGAGACTCTGATGTTATATATGACATGCCTGCACTCCTGCTATGAGCCTATGGGACTATCATTATCTTACATCTAACAATAATACTATCATAGATCATATTTAATTGTTGTGAAATTCCACTAAAGGTGCATGGAACTAACAAACACTGATGTTCTGATGATGTATTTTTGGGCGACAGGTTAATAATGATGGTGAAAATGTGCATGGCAGGGCTGATTTTGAGTAATGAGAATGGCATCAATGATGATCAGAATAATAAATAGAGTTGCTACTAATGACTATTTTCAATATTGATTTTTTTCAATTAATTAATTTATATTTTGGTCTTTAAAATGTCAGAAAATAGTGAAAAATGGCCATTGCAGAGCCCAAGTAGGAGTCTTCATATTGTTATTTTTGTCCAAAAGACAAGAAAGATATTCATACAATAACAGGGAAAGCAGCACATCTTCACATTTGAGACGTTAAGAGAAGAGCATGTTTGGCATTTTTACTTGAACATTACATGACTAAATGAATGATTAATTATCTAAATTGACTAAATGTTGCATGCACATGTCACATTAGCAGCATGTTTCCTTCAGCGAGAGTGAGAGCACCAGGCCGAGTTAGAAAAGATGTGAAAAGCAGCCTGCCCAGAGACAGAATCCATGCATAGAGGACAGATGAAGGAGGCAGAGTTCCTGTCAGACTCCACATCAGTAGCACTAGTTATCAAAAAACTTTACAGATATAAAATACAGAGCCAGCCCCACATATCCAGATGCACATGTACTATACATGATCACTTTATTCCACATGCCAGAGGTCCATACCAGGTGCATTTTTCACAGCTTTTGACTTGCTGTTTTGACTTTCACTTCATGACTCATTTATCCAAAATTTCCTAACATCAAATTAGTCATCATCGTCGTATGAGAGCAGATTTCCACATCAGTGGAAACTGACTTTTCTTACTGCGGGCAGGCTGTTTTCTAGTTATGGTAAAAAACATTTTATCATCACGTGAACTGCGGTTTTCACTCATGTTCTTTTGCTTTAATTAGGTTCTACAACAAAACCAATCATGGATTTGTTCTCTTCTGGTGACCCAAATGTTGCCTGCTTGCTTCCAAGGTCTCTCATTTCAGCGAGTAGCAAACTGAGAAACTCACGAGTGTAAACAACAAAAGAGTAATGAAAACCAGTCTGTAATCATCAGAAATATGCTGGATTAATCGTTTGTTTGCTGATTAAAAATGCGAAGGTCTCCATCATCTGAAATTTGTAAGGCATTAGAGAAAATTGTAGTATAATGATAAATAATACAGTCAATAATAACTAATATAAAATAATAACTAATTCAAGTATGATTTAATTATTTACCAGACATGAATATGAAAACAGTATAAAAACAACTCGCTGTATTTTGTCATAGATCTTTCTAATAAGCAAAAGCTATTATGCTTTTCTGCTCTACATTAATATTTTGTCTACTGTATATCGTAAACTGTATCTTTTGTCTGCAAGTGCAAGTAAACAGATTTAACAAGTCTTAATTCTGTGGTGAAATGCACAGCAGGACCTTGAGGCACTAACTTTTTCTGTTATGGGGAAAAAAAACCATGAAAGTGAGTTATGGGATGCTGAAAGAATCAAGTCTTGGACACATGAGAAGGGATGTAAAAACAACAAAAAAGAGGTTAAATCTCCACAATTAGCTAGACTGGGAGATGCAGCGGAGGATAGGGGTTAATGATACACAACGTCCCATCGTGATGAATGTGTGTTTGCATTCCTGCTCGACAGGAGAATGGGCCCAAAGCCACGGAAGGTGTTAATGTCAGTTTAGGAATATCGCTCATGAGCGGCTGGAGGGGTGAATAAATGGGTGCATTTGTCAGAGAGCTTTGTTATGAAGTTGTGTTCATGCAGAGAATGAAACGTGCTTGATATGGTCGCTGGGTGTCCGGAATTTAATGAGACTAAATGCAACATGTGTGACGTTCTTTTGCATTAGTTTGGTAAATGTTTTTGTTACAGCAGCATGAAGCATGTCATCATGGCAAACGCAAAGGAAAAAGGTGAAAATTAGGAACTGAGGGATCACCATTATACCACTGAGGACAGAGTGGTATAACTTGTATTAGTGATGAGTACAGCTGAATAAAACACAACTGAACATCAGATTCCTTTGCAGATGTTTTACTCTTCAGACATGCCTTCTGTCAAACTGACTGATTGGTCAGTTTATTTATTTACTCCCTGGTGAATGATGTGAGAAAACTCGGGATTAAACTGTCAGCAAACAGCTAATATTTCCTCATGGACTGCCTTTGGAAGTGAGCGCTCTGAACCCCTCAAACAGGTATGCATATATTTCTGTGTATGTGTGTGCAAGCTGTATCTATACTGAGTGACTCTGAGGTGTCTCTGGGCTTGTTTGCACAGGGATTCAGCTCCTGTTATCTTTCCCTGCAGCTATAGAAGAGGTGAGAAAACATACCCTCTCTCTTTTCAATCACCCCCTTTCTTTGACCCTTATTAGCTACGGTGAGGGCTGATGGCAGGCGATTCATCCAGCACTTAGTGGTGAGCACACCTGCGTGGGGGCGTGTTTCTCTTGTCCTTCCTCTCTTCCTCTTCTTCTTACCCTCCCTTCCTCCTTCCCATCTTTCACTCCTTTGCCACCCCTCTGAACCTGAGTTTCGCTTTGCCTCCTCCTTTCCTTTTCTCTCTGTCCTGCAGCCCTTCCACCGATCTTCCTGGGTTCTCATTCGTCTCTGACCTTCACCGGGGATCACTTCACACCTCAGCTCTGTTTGTTTTGCGTGTCCTGTCATCCCCCCCCCACACACACACACACCCCTCGTACGAAGCCAAATAACTCAACTGTCGATGAGACCCGCCCATACCACCACCACAAGACCTCCACAATCCCAACGGACCCCCAACTCATCTCCGCTGACAGAGACGAGGGCGAGACAGGCTCAGGAATGAAAAGACTGCTGGCTTCCCCCACTTCCTGTAATTCATCTAAAACTGTTTCTTATCAGACTTCAATAATCTCAGTAGTGGCTGGTATTGAGTATGTAAGTGTTGCTATGGTAAATATTTTGATGAAAGTTTGAAGAGCAATATTTCACAATTTTTTTAAATCAGATATTTGGTTTGTTGTACGACATGTATGTTTAAATTTTTCCCTCTATGGACTGACTTCTTCTACTATCTTAGCTTGGTAAGCAATTGAAATTTAAAAAAATTCCAATCACGTTGCTGCAAAAGCAGTCTTAAAGCTTTCTGAGAAATGTCAAAAGCCAAATGTGGAAAAACAGAATGAGAGCACTGTACCTTTGCAGGCTTTCCTGTGTGAGATAGGTTTGGACAGGTCTCTGTAGTAGCCCTCCTTGCAGTAGTGGCAGTGGCGTCCAGCTGTGTTGTGGCGACAGTTGAGGCAGACTCCTCCGCTCTTCCTTCCCGACAGCTTGTACAGCTCCATGTTGAAACGACACCTTCGGGCGTGAAGGTTACAGTTGCAGGCTGTGGAGGAAATAAAATAAAAGGTTAAATTAGTGTGAAACAAATGGGTTTCTGCAGAATTTGTTCCAGTTATCGACAACAAACTAATTTGATAGTTGGTAAATGATGACCATGTTTTATTTATTTTGCATTAAATATGTTGTATTGTAGCCTAATTTTAGTTTATTTGCAGTCAGTTCAAGTCATGATGGGGTTGATTTCACTTGTGAGAGTTAACTAATAACTTGTGAGGTAGAACTATTTTTGTTATGGTTACCTCATGTTTTATTTACTGTACCCTGTGCACTTATTTATAACGGCAGTTAAACTACTGTACAATTTTAATGGACATCTGCTGGCCAATCAGAAATTAGTATTTTCTGTGGCCGTAGTATATAGTTGTCATTTCCAGGATCTTTTGTTTGCGTTTACAAGACTGAAATCTGACTTGATGCAGAGCCACCATAGACTGCGAGAAGGTGAGAGTTTAAACTTCTCTGATAATGAGGTCAAACACTGCATCCTTTTTCTACCTCGCTCCAGTTGTCTTTTTTCTATCTCTTACGCAAATACTTCTCCACTCCTCACTCCCTTTTTCTGTATCTAGCTCTTTTTCTCAACGTCCTCGCCTGATCTCCGGAGTCCAAACTGTACTAAACAGATAGTGAAGGCTTGGTATTACCATTCCTCCATTCCCTGCAAATCCCTGTGAGCATGTGTGAGACCCCTCGCTGCCGCTTGTTTACTGATGAGTACAGTTGCCAGCGCTGAGTTTAATTAGCCGGCTGATGTTTATTCATGACTCTCTGGCAGCAGAGTGAGGCAGACATGCCCAACTTCATTAAGGCCGGCCGTCCGAGACACCGGTCCTCCACCACCACCACAGACACATTCATGCATTATTAACAGCAACACTTCTGATACAGTTTGTGGCTCTACTGTGTGTGGGTATATACTCCACTGTATGTGTGTGTATGTATGGAAATGGGAAATATCTGGGTCCAACTGGGGTCCCCTGGTTGTTTCTGTCCAAGTTTTTCTGCACCACCTCTTCACACGGGTCTTTTCATCATCTGCCCGTCATAATGGAGGAAGACGGAGGGCGGCTCTCACTTCCCTCAGCATCCCTCAACCTGGTGTGTGTGTGTGTGTGTGTGTGTGTGTGTGTGTGAATGTGTTTGTGTGTTTAGTGTGTGAGTTTCTGGGTGTGTTTTTTTCTGGATGTGTGTGTCTGTTTTGGACCCCCAAGACTCCTTCTCTCCACTCCAAGGACCTCATTACAATATATTTTCTAAGACACACACACACACACACACACACACACACACACACACACACACACACACACACACACACACACACACACACACACACACACACACACACACACATTAGCAGCTCTGTGCCTTATCAGTAGTGACTTGGCTTTCTGTCTTTCCTGCAGGACAGCAGGGGTTTAATTAGTGATGTGTCTCTGCTTGTTCTCCCTCCCTGCGTCAGACTGTTGGTCTAAAGCATCAGTATGTAAAAAAAAATCAAGACTTTTAATGCCATGAGACCACAAGATACACCACAATGATATTCCCATTATTTTCTGGGGAAATAAGATGTGTTTCACCTTGAGTAAATTCGGGGTAAAACGTTCATCTTTACTCCCGTGAACTCACCTGACTGGATTTAGACCTATCCTTTCCTTAAAGTGACACAGATCTGATGTTTTCATTGTTGTCTTAAGCTAGATTTACACCTGCGCATGACTCATGTTGTTACCTTTTCAGACAGCAGAGCAGACTGGAAAACCCCTAAAGCCCACTTTTAGCCACAGAGTGTGTCTCTGCACAAAACTGTTGAGATTTGAGGGATAAAAGTGAACAACATTTTCTTTCATTCATAGATATTTTGTGACTAAATTAGCATGTATTTTAGCCACAGAGATGGCTTAAACACAATGGATTAAACTCTTAGACAGCTCTGAAATGATCTGTGTCACTGCATTGAAAAACCTGAGCTGGCTGTCAATCCAGCGTGTAAGTGCCAAAGGGCAGGTTCAGTCTCTGTGTTTCAAGCTCTCAGCCACAGTTTGTGAAAGCTATATCTGAGCCTGCCTGCAGGTAACAGGGATCACTGTAGAGAGAAGTACAGCAGGCCTCAGACCTGCAGACACGTCTCTGTTACAATGATTGTTTCACACCCTCCCTAAATGAAGACAGGGGAATTCTAGCCTGCCGGACTACACTGCGCCAGTGAGAATAATGCTGTTGTCCTGGGAGGCATGTTGGATATTGAAGAAGAAACAGTATACAAGCTGGACGTGAAGGTGTGGGGCAGAAGGCCACATTGTGTTGGACGTTATCATGCTTCATCAGGTATTATGTCAGATAATGGGGACAAGTGAGAAGCACTTTATCTAAACTCAGTGACACTGGGCATGGTGTAAGCTTGTTCACTCAATATCCCTTACACTGTCTACACTGAAAAAAAGTTAGGAAACAATGTTATTGTTGGCACAGTTCCAAGTGTTTCATGAGCACAGACTGTTAAAAATTACATCATCACAGCCTTGTCCAAATTAAGGCACAATTAATTAAAATTATGCTGACAGTCCCCAGTGATGCAGTACACTCTTTTCTCAACCTTTTCTTTCAACCTTTTCAGAGGCTTCTTTGCTACAGCTCTTTCTTTATTTGACTGTATATTTGCATCAAATTCAGCACACAGTGATGTGGTAGTATATGTAGGTGGATAAGTACTCTATTCAGTGATCGTCATAAAGCAAATAACCATCAATAAGAGTGGTATTCATTTTGTCACATTAGCTCATTTTATTGCACCATGTTAATAAGACCACTTATTCTCATGTGTGTTATGATATAAATTTAATTTCATGTTTTTTTTTTATATAGACTTGGCTGGTCGACTAAATTTCCCAGTTCACTCAAGACCTGTTTGGGTTTGTCATCAACCACAAATACATTCATTCGTCTGAACGTCAGTTGGTTTCTCATTTTTGTTGTGTTGTGGAAACACAAACCAAGAGAACAAAAGCAGTTTGATATATATTCACTCCTGGCAGGAAATCTATGAGTCAAAACACAGATTAGTTTGAGTTTTAACTTCCAAATCAACACAACAGCACCTGCTCATTTAAACAGCATCACATCCTCTCTGTCACCAGGAAAAGCTTGATACAGTGGCAGAGGTACCTCTAAAACAGAGATAAATAGAGGTACAAGACTTTTTAAAGTTTTTTTTTAAATTCCATTCAATGAGCACATAGGACTATATTGGTCCCAGGACTAGAAGTGGAGGTTTCCTCTGTGTCATTTTCCTAAAAGACACCAAGACACATTCAGAATGAATGCCTCAGGAAACACTGCTCTCTGTGGCTGCTCAAATACCTGCCATCTCTTTTCAGGAGGACCACTGTGATAACAGTGCTAAATAATGGCAAAGAGGACCACTGCTGCACACACACACACACATACATACACACACAACATACCTCACGCCTGCTCTTTACAACCAGCAGGATTCAGGGTTTCTGACCTTCAGTGGAGACACAAAAGCTGAGCTGTAGTTTATTTCAGCCAAGCAATCAGCTCACACACCTTCACAGCAAACAAAAGCTACTTCTGCCATTCACACACACACACACATGCCGAGTGCACCAGGAGCACTTTGAAAACGAGTTTGCTCCTAGCTTCCTGTGATTCAACAAAATACCTCTAAGATTTTTTGTTGTGTAAGACATTTTAAATCTATCACAATTTGAGTAGCTTTGTAAATTATAATGTGCTGAAATTTTACTTTGATAATGAATGTTAACAAAGACTACATTTTCCTTTTTACACCCTAAAATGTTTGGCCTGTTTTCAATCAAGTTAACTGCTTCAGGCTGGATTAGTGGGTCAGTGGCCTGCTGTAACCGCCCCCAGGTGAGCAGTAAAAAGAAGTGTGAACTGATACCTTTAAAACAAGAATAATTGAATTAGCTGGATAAAGCTAAGCTTACCCAAAGCTTTTCAACACCTCCTGTAACGTGGACCACAGCTATCTGAAATTACGAAAAGCTGCATTCGAGTCTTGTAGCTGTTTTAACCTCCAACTGCAGAATTTAACAGGAAACTGATTTATTTATCGGGAGTCGCTGTTTCCCGCACATCCTAGGAAACTCGGGGGCCTCAGCACAGTGTCTGAGTGTGTTTTGGAAAGTTGGCTAATTAGTTTCTTTGAGTGGTTCCCAGCCTCTATCGACTGACCTCAGTCTTGTAGCAGCCCAGAGCAGCCTTCCCTCTGCTAATTAGAGGGAAAATTCAAGCAACAGAGCTGGAGGTTGAGGGTTAAGCTCATCGTACTTACGATAAGCCTGGTAATTGAGTGATGTCGGTCATAGCCTTGATTTGTTCTAAAGAGATACTCAAGCAACTGATCTCTGCCACTTTCACGCCAAATCCACACGCTGGATTGTGCTTGTTGTTGTTGTAGCTTCTGGCTGCACAATACCTCGAATGAAGAAAAAAGAGTTAAAAGATAAAATATCAGAAAACTTCAAAAGGGATGGCTCATATTTTAGGTATCTTGGTATCCACATGGAGACACTACCGTCTTCTCTGTTATCAACATTTTTGGCTTTTTGTGAGGTCTGGGAAGGTCATAGGCTCTCAGGAGATGTCAGCCTCCCCGCTGCCGTCCACCTCCACTGCTCACCCAAACAGGCCAGAAAACCAAAACCCAACACTGCCGCCTGCGAGCAGGGGGACCGGCAGGAGCTCCGCTATTCTGTCCCCAGCTTTTAAACAAACACCAAGGAGAGTCTACACATGAATAGTTTACCTTTAATCCTATGGGTGCTCCCAAAAGTAACTTTTAGATTAACTTCTAAAACCCCCTCAAGAGAAAATGAGAAAATATTTGGTGTCCTCTGCCTTTGCCCTCACCAAGACTTATTTTTGCCAACGTTTTCATAAACTGTGCCCCAAAATATCTCGAGCAACTTGACACCCCCCCCAATACCGTATGGTGCATTAAATTAAATCATGGCAGTCAGTAAAGAATCCCTCTTTCTATCCCCCTCACACAAACACACACACACACAGCCTGCTGCCTGCTAAACCCCCCGGGGAGGTCGATGGGGAAACATAACACACATGCTGGGAAAGTTTGGGAGGTTTGCTGCTTGACGTGGCCAAACACAGGATCAGATGTGCGTCGAACACAAAACCCAACATGGATCCATTTCAGAGATCCAGCATGTGATCATGTGACACACACAGGCACAAGACAATAAATGCCATGAAGGCAATTCAAGGAAATCGCTGTGTTTGGTTGTAATAATTTTTTTCTTTGTTTTTCACAGATTAAAGGAGAATACTGGTGTCAAACAAGATATGACCCATTTTTCTGCTGTGGATGTCTAAAGATATTTTTCATTAAATGTTTATCAATCCAAGTCAGTTTTTAAGGCAAGGCTTTATTTGTATAGCACTTTTCAATAACAACAAAGTAATTCAAAGACATAAAAAGGAAGATGATGAAAACTGTGATGAGTGCAACAGCATCAGTAAAATAATTAAATAAAAATCATGATAATGACGGTTTGGAGAAGCCAATCCTGGTTTAATGTTCGCTGTAATAAAATATATATAATATATTATAGCAAATATTTGCTTGTCTTTTTATACTGTACAAGGATGAATGGTGGTAAATCAGATATTTATATAACTATGCTGACTGTGAACAGACAGCAGCTGGAAAAATAGTACTGTAAGTAGAGGGACAACGCTTCAACAACTGGCACAAAGTGACAAAAAAACAACACCGGTATTATCCTTTAATGTCTGGGATTCATTCTTGAGCGCAGACATCACAAACCATCTTTATGTGGCCAGATTAATTCTGTGTTGATATTTTCTCAGGGAGGAGTGATTTAAAAACGACGGAATTTCACTATGAAGAAATAATCGCCCATCACTGATAATGACTGTTTCTCCCAAAACAACTGAAGAATTTGACTTTTTTTTTTTTAAAAAGCCTCCATAATAACTGTTGAACCCCGAGTGATGTGAAATTATAAGAAATATTTATGTTCACTCTGTAACCAAGATGTACTGTATATTTTGCTCTATGTTACACATCAACTGTTTATTTGGCCTCTTAGAAATTAGAACCATACTGCTTTTTATCTTGTGTTTGTTGATCCAGACACTGGCATGATAAAGGTGGGAATTTCCAAATAAAATGAGAGCTAATTGAGGGCATTGAGGGATTGTGATGATAGATGAAGCACTCAACTCAGTGTTTTGTGTTTGATGTTCTCTTTACATACAATTATGGCTTTATATATAATAAATGTCATTTACCGTTGCCAGCTCAATTAATACTTTTAACCAAGCAAATAACGTCTTTCATTATCTGTTGCCACAATATGTTTAATTGCTATACTAAAGATAAAAAAAAGATACACATTACGTTACACATGATCAAACTGTGAACATGAAGTCTGTGCTCTTTCCTCCTTCTATATGCAATCAGCTCTGTCTTAAATGCTGCTAAGTGGCATGTTTTCACCACACATTTCTTATTTTGATTCTCAGTGAAAAAAAAACATAAAATCTGATGGAAAACAGGACTCCATCACACAAATAAAACTTGCAACATGGGCTCAAAAAACTAGTAGCAACAACAGTAAATGTTAAAATTTTCAATGGCTTTTGCAAATTAGGATAAAAAGAAAACCAAACTCCTCTGTGGCAAAAATCCACTGACAAACAGGAAAGTATTTATTCTAAAAGGTCACAACACCGTTCACAAAGTAACAACTAGCCAACAATTTCATCTTCATCCCTTCATTTTTGCTGAAACACAATGCTGCAAACTGCACAGAGCAAAGGGTGAGCGCTTCAGAAACATTCAGAAAGCAAACAAAGAAAAGAGTGGGAGAGAAAGATAATGCTGGTGTTATGGAGGATGTATGAAGTGTGTGGGGAGTTTAAGGTCAACACCTCTGGGTGTGTGGACCTGGTCGGTGTGTATTGGGGAGCACCCTGGGAATGCAATGAAACTGTGGGGTGATGGAGCGAGGCTGTGTGTCTGTGAGTGGGAAGAGGGAAGGGAAAGGAGGATGAGGCGCCCGCTGCAGAGATTATATCAGGCTAATTTAATTCCTTTATTGCAGCCAATTAGCTGCAGCACTTTAGCCCCCTGTGAGCCCTCTAGCCCTCTTCACGCGGCCTCTAATGACCCCAACTAAACTCTGGATCTCAGCTGCTCCCAAAGAAGGCCATGTTTCACAGCCGCTGTATTTTTAATAAGCAGTTTGCCTCACAGACACTGTACCAAGGATGAGAGAGAGAGTGAGAAAGAATGAGGAGAATATAAAGAGAAATAAGGAAGAGAAAAATAGGAAACAAAGCTGGGAAAAGAAAAGGTGAGTTGGACAGAGGAAGGGAAAGAGATTGGCCTGTTGCTTGTTAAATCCAAGGCCTGACTCGAGGAGACTTGGCTAATTGAGATCAAGTCATACAGAATATTCATCAGTCCTGCAGCATTATCAAAGGCAGATTAAATATGCGGTGAGGACTGATTTCCAGTGGACAGGTTCCATTTGCTGTCAAGCTGCCTTTACACGCTTGTCTGACTTTTTTTTCATGTCAGTCAAGCTGTTTATTTATTTCTCCTTTCTTTATTTCATAATTTAACACTCAGATGTTTTCTCATATTTGGTCAAATTATGCAATTCCCAGCGCAGACAGAGTCTACGGTGCATGTTCTGTCAGTGGGTGCTAAAATGTAGTCCGATTATCTGACAGACGCAATTAAAGAGCTGTGAGAAACGCCTTGCCTCAGTGCAAGCAGGGATCCCTCATGAAGCTATTAGCAGTGGAGTGAAGGTTAGTGTTAAGCAACAGATTTACAGTAAACTGCAAAGTAAATGCCAGCAGAGCAGGAAACAACTCAATATCTATACAGCTCCTTCTACAAGTCACCTCTCAGCACAAGTATACAGTGTTTAAAGTATATAATGTACGGTATGCATAAAAATATGACAAAAATGGACATTCTTTTTTATAAACCACAGGAAAACATATATTTGCTGCAATTAGACTTTTTTAATAAGCATTAATCAAATTTGAGTGATTGCATACATTTTTTTAAACCCCATTGATGTTTCCTTATTTATAGCTTTTTTTATGTCCGCTTTGTATCATTTCTCTCTTTTATTTTCTCATTGTAGCTCTGAACTTGCCTGGACGAATTAAAAAAGACACTCCAATAGCAGCTGCCTTCATAAAAATCGCACTTAGAAAGTCTTGCAGTACTGAAGCCGGATACTCAGGCCATGTATGTTTACATTAAAGCAAATACAATAAAACCATAATTTCTCTCTCTCTTTTAGGCCTTGGATACACATAAAGCTAGCATTTTCAATCCACATAAAGAATAGATTTGAAAATGTTGCTCTCATATTTTGGTGTGAATGGGGGAAAAAAAACCTACATAGGATGTCAGATGTCTGATTATCATGGGATCAAAGTTTTTCACTCTAAACTTGCTAGTGTTTGATTCTATCATTTTCCCCCCGAAAATGTCAGAATGCCATTTGTTGGAAGTGTCTTATCTATGCCCAGTAGAAGAGATTAATGCATAATAAGAGCATTTTCCTTCTGTCCGTACTAGCCTGTAAACTTTTAGAAACAAATTGAAAACACAGATGTGATTGGAAAACCTTTGACACATTAACGCTATTCCAAATGTAGATTACATTTGTGTACACACGGCCTTACAATCTGCAGCAGCCTCCAGCAGCAGGCCAGGCTAAATGGTCCATATATTCACTCTCTGTCTTCATGTGGGGGCTAATAAGGCCTTTCCTTTTTCAAGACTCTTACTAGCCACACAGAGGCATAACAACAAAGAAAGGACTAATGGCCTCCAATTTCCCGCATTAGTGCCCATTTAATGGCTGACCTGCCCTCTCGTTAGGCAGCGCAGCATGGGAGCACTTCTCAGCCTTAGTGCGTGCACACACACACACACACACACACACACACACACACACACAGTCCTTCAGCGCTCCACAGCCACACTGCCTCGGGGTCCTGCAACACTTCCACCCCACGCTGAGACCACATAATATGCCAGTTTGTAAAAGGGCTGGCCTGTGATCAGTGGTGCATCCATTTGCTGAGTAATCAAGGGTCTTTTGTCTGAGTGGTGTGTGCAGAGCAGTGTGTGTGTGTGTGTGTGTGTGTGTGTGTGTGTGTGTGTGTGTGTGAGAAGGTGTGTGTGCATGTGTGTGTGTGTATGGGGGGGTTAGCGGGGAGATTCTCTCTGCCCATCTGTCTTTATTTGTGTGCCCATCGCTCTTAGAGTGTGTGTCTCTGTGTGAGTGTTTGCGTGAGTAATTCCAAGATAAAGTGCCGCTGCCTGGAAAAGATCTCCTCCGATTCATGTCTATGGGAAAGCACCAGCTGACATACAGTGCAGGAATAAAGGGAGCCCGGCTAGAGCCATGGAGGGGCTGACGAGAGTGCGTTGTCTGTATGTCAGCTATGCCATAAAAATGCCATGGGTGGAGGATGACATTGGCAGGTCCTATTCAGAGCTATAGCAGTGAAAGGCCCTTTAGGGTGAAAAAAGATTCCTTAGGCCTGTCAGGTCCCCATAGCTCCCTGCTGAACAATACCCACTAAGAGCAGCTGTCTTAATAGCGTGAGGGACTGACAGCTTTAGGAGAGATGCGATGCTCAGAGTGGCATTCTCGCAAACTGGTGAGTCCAAACAACGCTCCGCTGTGTAACAACATAATACAGTCTTACAGGATAGTATACTGTTTGCCAGATAGTTCAGACAGTGAATGCTTCCTGTACATTTCTATTACACGTATGTCTTTAAGGAACCTGAGCTGACAGTGTTGGCAGAGCCGTATCACCTCGATGTTCAGGAACCCCACGTGTGAACGGATGCAGTGGCACACCAGCAAAAGATCCTTCCTGAGCGTGATGATGGTTGGAACAAACTGGATTTACAGTTTCCTTAGCAGGAAGACCAAAAATCTCTGCTTTCACTGAGAGAGCGCTTGGGTTTTTATTGAAGGGGCTATGAGTGGGAATGGTGTGTAAATGTATTGTGTTTGAATGATGAGGCAATGTTTCCTTTTCAAAGCAAAGGCAGATTACTGAAACAAGTGGCTGACGCTTCTTTCTAGCATCAGCGTCTGATCTGATAATCACAGTCAACTATTTGAGACTCCTCCTCCTCCTCAAGTATTAGCTGTAAATCAATTGCGCAACAGTTTGCAACCGCAGCGCAGCCATCAACCTGGCTGTCAAAGCCAAGTCTAATAAGGTTTATCCGCAGTCTTTGCTCTCTATTGTTTTACATCCAGCCATTACCTAACCCTGTCTCCTCTGACCCTCACACATCCACAAACACCACTCAGGCTTTCATGGAGAGGACACGAATCGGAAACACGCGAGACAGATCTCCAAATCTTCCCTAAACAAGGGCTCTTTCTGCTTATGTCAGACATCACCTCCAGCCTGTTTACTCCGCGAGTTTGGTTTCTATGGGACTAGCAGATCCATAGTGTTTTGGGTTCACATAACTCCTGGCAGGTCGTTGCTGGCCCTGAGGCTGTCAGGGATGGGCCGGTGCTGTCAGTGCTAGACAATAAGAAAGAGCTTGCACTGGGCTAGCTCACGCTCCTCCATAACTGTGATTCATACTAATCCCACAGTCTCTGCAATTAAGGCAATCACTCTGCTCCAACAATGTTAACTAAAGATTTTAAACCCGCCGTATTATAACAGAATGCACTCGGCCAACACTGATTGGCGGCTGTGAGCTGAGAAAATAAACAGTGTTTGAAGATTAGATGATTAGAAGATTAGATTAGTTAATTTGGCCCTTCAGGCAGGAAAAGGCAGAGAGCGTTTCCTCCTTCGTGATTCTGAGAAAGGGAAGGAAAGACACTGTATATCTTCATCAACCTTCATAATAGCTCATCTTTTTCTTTCTGTCTTGCTTGCATTTTTTTTTTCAAACACATTTTCTACCTACAGTATGTGAAGAAGAGCCCTGTGGGAGAAGGCGCTCCCTACCTTGCTTTGGAAAGTTTTCCCGTAATGAACTGACTCAGCCTTAAGGATAAACAGATGAGTCTTGGATTAGGGATGAGATAGGAATGCTCTCTTGGATTTCTTTCTACTGGGTAAATGTTAATGGTTTCCACTCCCTAATAAAATGCACTTTGCATATAAGCCAATCTGGACACATTCTTCTCAGAAGTGTGGAAATACAGGTAATTTTTGGGAAATTTCTCCCTTTCAACCTCACCTTTTGTTCAGACTGAAAGTTCATTCTTGACCTTGGAAACAGCAATTGACAAAAATATCACCAATAGGTTGATCGAATCACATGATCTTCCTCTGCAGATGGAGCTGCCTAGTTGTCTTGGAAATCTAGATGTTCAAATTTCCATTTTATCTGAGCACTCATCCATGTTGTCTTACAACTTGAGATTTAATATTTATTCTATTCATTTAAACCAACATTGACACAAAAAAACCCCACTTAAATTGCTCAGAAAATTGTTTTAGTCAAGCGTCTACATTTCCTGAGCAAATCCATCCGCGTTGGAAGATCACGTGAAAAGTTTGAAATCTCTAGAAGAGCTACCGAGTGGACCTTGTGGGGAGATTGTTTTGTTAACTTCACTTTCTGTGTTCAACATTCTTCTCCAAGTTCATTAACCTCTAGAATTAAATACAACACAATTCAAAACATACTGGAGTAAATCAATTTTTGTTCAAATAGTTCTCTACAAACAAACAAACAATGGAACAATACTGGGATGCTCGTGATCAGAGAAAAAAACACAGCGTCTACCGAAACACTGTGGCCTCACCTCACTGGGCAGTAAATGCTTAATTTAAGCTCTGCTTGACATTGCTTGGTGAAACTAGGCAGGATAAACAGCTGACACTCAGGAAGATTCCTCCCTGAGGGCAGGGCTTAAGCAACACAGAATAGCTTAAATTTCTGAGTTCTTTTTCACAATTGAGAATGACTTCCGGATGGGAGCCAAAACGTCTTGAATTTGAAAACAGTGTCCAGATGACTACAACTGAAACCTTTTCTACGATGGAACACTCCTGGACGGATGAGGGACTACACCGTCTCTGCTCGACACTATTTTATTGTAGGCTCATTAGCAACCACAGCACCGTGGCCATGCTAAGCAAGTGGGAAACCTTTGACCTTCATACACACCCCCTACATTCCTTTGTCAAGTCCCCATTACTAAGTTACCACTCCTCCGAAATAGGCCGTGACCATCCTCCTCCTCCTCCTGTTTTCCTTTTTCCTCCGGGGAAAAACTGGGCCTTTTCTCTGCTGCAGATGTCATTAGTGAGTGGTACTCTGACTGTTGAGACAAATTTCTCTATAACATTTATAAGCCATGAAAATGGCTTCAGTTGGGCAGTCAAACAGAGAGGAGAGGAGAGGTGAATTATCTGAAACACAAGTTAATCTAGCGACAAAGGGGAATGGAGGAGTGGCGAGATTGACTGGAAAAGAAATAAATCTCAACTTTCGAGTTTAAAAAAAAGACACTGATCTTCCTTCTGCTCTCCATCCCTCTCATCCCTCTGTGTATTTCCCTCCTGGTGAAACTCACAATTAAATGAAGTTCCACTACTTAGCTGCATGACCTTTTGTATCTCTTTTTACAACCTGCCAATTACCATTAACACTGTCAGGGGGCATGTTTGGCTTTACCAGGTTGCAATGAAGCTGTACTGATTACTGTGAGTACAGGAGTTCATTGTGGAAATGGCTGCTTTAGTGTCAATATGCAGTGGTGGTTTTGCACATGCTTGCTTGTGCATCACTTTGCAGGATTTCTCCAAACTGTCGAATTGTATTGTTGAATCACAGTATTTCACTCGTAACGCAAAGAGCTCTTAACACGCACAAGCTGGCTGGAATCAGAGAGTGACCCACTCCCATACAAACTCAAACCAGAGGATGGTTTGAATCCATACGCTGCCAGAGAAAATCCCGGGCATTTAACACTCTGCAGCTCCAGAAGGCAAACTGCACCGTGCAGGATAGATAGATAGTATACGGATTTAAGAAAAACAACTTTCCTGGATGAATATATGTTAGAAAAATGACAAACACACCACATTGTGTACTATAGGAGCAGTGCATGATTATCCAGCTATATCAGTGAGAATGTAAACAGACAGTAAGGCTGGGTTGTCAAAGTGTGCAATCAGGGAGACATTTTAACTGTCTCAGCCAAGATAAATCAGAACCTGGGGTCACCAATCATCTTGGTACATATCGCACTTCTTTACTGCATTTGGCCTCAAAGGCAGACTTTATGCAGACAGCAGCATGCAGGGGAATGATGAGGGAAGTGTAGCTGAAGAGGTGTGTGTGTGTGTGTGTGTGTGTGTGTTTGTGCGTGTGCACTGTACACATTTTTGACTTCTTGCCACCAAGTCAAGCACAGTCTCCTATCCAGAGGAGGGAGTGAGTGGGAAGCTGCTGAAAGCCATAAATCGGAAACCCCACAGCACAGTTCCTTCACTTCTGTGACACATTTATTGTCCTCTTTTCATTTTCCCCTTCTCCTACTATTGTCCTCAGCTCTCATCCATTTTTAAAACGACACACTCTTAAACTTTACCCTGAATTCTTCAACGTAATGCATTCTGTTTTTTTTTTCCAACCCCTCGGTGCGTACCTGTGAGTGTGTGCAAGCAGAAAGGGGGAAATAATTTATCACTGAAGCAGCCTGTGTTTTCTCCACCTATGTTCTAGGCTTTAAAATCTGCTCAGTCTAGATGCTCTGCTCACAAATGGAGTGTGAAGCCAGCGGCAGGCACTGCATCCGTCACAGCTCAGGCGTTTTTCTTGGAAGAGGCAGCAGAGAGTGGGGCTGCATGTGGAGAGATGAGCTCATAAAGAAACAGATTTTGCCAGGCTGGAGCAGAAAAGCTGATACTACAGGATACAGAACCAATGAACAAGATGACCTGTGCACATTATTGGGCCAGGAGAAGCATGAGTAACAACTTGCAGCTCAGTGTGAATCTATGATGGACAGGGAACACCAGTGGGTGACAAGATGAACTCCACAGCTGCCTCCAAGCTGCAGGATATGATTAATGATGAGTCATTAGCAATGATCAGCAATTTTGTGACTTGATCATAATCTCTAATGATCTCTCAGACTCACTGGTACAGTACACTTTAATCATGAGCTTAACATAACATTCACATTGTCTTGTGAAACTGTGGGGAAAGTGAGTGCATGCACAGTTACAGTAAGTGTCGGGGAGCAAAGAGGCCAAATAGTGCAGCACATTTCAAAGAGAAGGAGAGGATCAAAAGGATCAAAATGTGGCAAGAGTGGGCGCATGCATATGCATTACTTTTATAGCCCATGTTGTCTTTGGGCTCTAAAAAGAAGTCTTTCAACCTCAGCTATCATGAGTCATAATCCAAGACCATCAGGAATATGATGCTATACATGTGAATTGAACATATTTAATGTTGTTTTTCAGAGCAGCTCACAGTCATTTTAGATCCTTCTACTCAGTGAGTTGATCTTTAAGACCAGTATGAGATACTCTGTCCAGGCTCAACCACCTTAAATATTTACTGTAAATCACTTTTCACAGATACAACCACAGTGATGTCATGCTGACAGTTGGCAGACTATGCTATGATCTGTCATTGTATAAATATAGTTCAGTTGCAACAAGGCAATAAGTAGGCCTAGAAGTAGGTAGAGAAGAAGCAAGGTATAATGGGTGGGCTCTGTTAGTGCACCACAGTAGAGGTCCGCTTTCTCACTGCATACATATTCAACAGGTGGTGGAATTTAATTTTCTTTTATATATACAGACATCATCAAAGATGTGAAGATAATGTTAAACTCTGATGTTGTTCAAGTGATTAAACTTACAAGCATTTTCAGATTTTGGACCAACTGAATGCATCACAACCTTAATTCAGCAATTTGTGTTTGCATTTGAACATTTTAGCCAATCAGCCAGTTAATGATTCCGCATGTGAAGACAAATGAATTCAGTACATTTTTAATCTAACTACATTTATTTGCAAAACTCATAAAAACATTTTATTTTATCCCAACCATGATTCATTTGAAAACCAATAATATAATGGATCCACATTGTCACGTTTTTGTTATTTTGTCATTATTTCAACACATTTCATTAATTAAGCAGCTTCCATTAAGAATAAGACTCCAATAACTCTGTAAAGTTTTGGTGCGGTTCATTATTAGTGTAAAAACAGGAGCGTGCTGCCATTCTGCAGCAGCTACAGCAGACGGGTTTCTGTGTATTAAGGCGGTGTGGCAGCTGGTTTGGTCCACGCAGATTGTTTCTGACACTGATGGAGCGGAGATGTTTTTACTGTACTGGCTCCAGAACCACATTTACTACACTCCTCTGCTGTGGCATAGTGCCTATACTGCTCAGTGCAAATTAGGCCCTCGTGCACACAAGCAAGCATGCACGCTGGTACATATACACACACATCTGCATACATCCACTGCTCTAATTGCAGTGTTGGAACAGTAGCCCTTCAAGGTTGTTGGGGGGTTTTTTCGAGAGGAAACTGTTTTCTACCAAAAATCGCAGCACTTCATATCTTCTGTAACCAAATGTGACACTTCTGACTCAGGCAGGAAGGATACAGTTGGGGAAGTGGAGAAGCAAGAAAAGAGACCCCTCTGATCAAGAAACCCAAAACCTTATTGTAATTTAGTCATCGGTAGAAGGCAATTAGTGAGGGAAGGACTGGTCTTTGCCAGAGCAAGCAAATGGCTGACACACGCTGAGAGTAAACTCTGCATTTTGCAATGAAAGCACAATTTTGCTGCACTAATAATGTGACAACAGACAGTGCTTGTTATTTTGAAGACAATAGCAAGTGCAAGTTGAAACTTACAAAGAAAGAACAAAGATGGAAAGGAAAGCAAACAGAAGGTTAGCAGCATTTTCTGAATAGAAAGACTCCAACGCTCGTCTAACAGGGAGGGAAATTAACTGAGGATTTATTGATGCCCCCTCTCACATAGAAGATTAAAGGCAAGAGGTGGAATGCCTCTCTTTTTGTCTCCTGTCTCATTTCAAATGAGGATTTATTCAGACAAGGCTGGGCCAAGAGTTCAAACTTTTTGGAAAAGGCTGCAGCAGCTAGATGTTGTAGAGCTACAACACAAACTCCTGGGTGATAAAAGAGGCGGCATGACACCTTTTGGTCCAGCTGATCATTGTGGTACAGTGTATGGATATGTGAATGAAGACACAGACACAATCTAGTATGACAAGTGTGCAAATGTTTTTAAAATTCTTGCTTTCTACAAAATCTGCGCATGGCAACTATGGTATGGTTAACGTTAAGGAGAGATTGTGGTTATAGCAAATAAATTATGGTTACGGTATGTTTAAGGTTGGGCAACTAAAACACTTGGTTAGGGTTAGGAAAAGCTCATGGTTACGTCAATTGCAGGTCTGTGATGGGAGATGAACTCCGGTTGTCTGCATGATAGTCAGACGTGCTAAACACCCATCCACTTCACCGACCTTCACACCTTTATTTTCCACTTCACTATATAAAGGGAACACTACTTCCTGCATGATACTTAACATAAATGGTGAGGTGTGGAATAGCAGGGATACAGGATTTCAAAAAGCAGATGATCAGTTTAAGGGTATTGTGGAAAAAGAAGCCACGACTATTTCCTGTGTCAGCTCACAGATTTCCATCCAATTACTACAACTATTGTGAGCTCACTGGCTGATGAACAGTCTGTGCTTTCCAGTGAAAAGCAAGTGGTTGTGTAATTTATGTCAAGAATAGTATTACCCCCAATGTGTTATCGATTCTGTGGATATTCCTTTATATTTGCTCTGGCAGGGGGTTGACTCTCAGCTACAGGATGATTGCCCTGCTCAGTGGAAGGAAAATTGACTATAATTATCAAATAGGCCACTTAAACTTAATCTAATGAAAATTACTTCAGAAAATAGCTTGACCTCTTAGTGCAGTTTTTTTGTCTTAACATCTTGCAGCTGAAATATGAGTGAAAACCCAACAGAGGGCTGTTCCATGAGATCTGATATGGATCACCTTGATCATGTTGTCAAATTTTTATGGTTGCATATTTCTGAAAAAACTTGTTTCAAATATCTATTTTCACATCTGTACAAATACCACCCCTGTCAACACATTCACAACTTGCCCATTGTGCAGTAATCTACACTGTTGTGTCAAAAATATGAAATCCTCCACATTGGCAAGAGAGGTGTCATTTCTGATGAGGTCACTGGCCGAGGCAGCAACCCAAACACTAGCCACTGTTATTCTTTTCCTTAAATCCCACTCTTCTGTTTCTTTTTTCTCTCTATCTTTGTTTGTGATCGCCTCATTCTTTATTTTTTCACTGACCTTGTTTGTTATTGGGGCTCTGAGTTAATTTCATTTCCCGCCCACTGCTATGGAAACTGCTCGCAGAAACCCAATACTGTCTTTCTTTCTAAAAGTGGAAACTTTGCTGCTTGATGTTCCTGTATAATGAAATGCCACAGACTTTAAAGACTAACTGCTGAAGTGATCTTTATTTTCTATCTGTCTGACAAATCAGTTCCATCAACTATTCTGATGGGACTGTTCGTAGCTCCAAAAGAGCAGGAAGTGAAATTAAATGTATAACAATGGCCTCTAAAGAATCCTTGATTATGAAAGTACTTCCTTATTTTGGTTTCCGGACTCAAAACACTTAAGAAGTCTCAGGATGTGTAAAAAGTCCTGCACTTTGTATGACTACCATCCGCCCCGATCACCTCTCAAGGACAGTAAGTCTAACGCTTCATACACAAGAAAAAACGTTGCCAGAGAAATATAATCCAGAGAGAAATTGTGTTTCCAATCAAAACATAATTGGTGAAACAACTTATTCGTATATGACTGCAATTTCTAGGAGACAGGGTTGCAAGAATAAGAGTGAGCTTGATATAAAAATTCTTCGAAGCCACAAATTACTGACAAGGACAAGGTCTGCATCAGCTACTGTTGACACTCCCACAGCTCCCTGACAGACCAGGGGAAAGATGAGGCAGAGGAGGAGAGCGTTGGGAGCAAGTCACCCCCTCATGGTTACTTCTGGCCGGGCTCCATCTCTCTATCCATCTACCTCTGTTTTCACCCCACTCTTCCTGAGACAGGAGAATCATCTCCCATCGGTTATCGCTCATGCTCCACCTCAACTTTCATCTCCAGCCAACGACCTGTCCTGGCTGTACAGGAGAAAATACGAGGAGAAAAACACAACCAAAACAAGGGAGGGGAGCTTGAAGGGGGAAAAAACAGAAGGTCAAATGCATTCTCCAGGTTCTTTTTTTATCATCAGATGGACATCTGGATATCTATAGAGACCTGGTACATAATCATTTCAATATCTGCAAGTGTCTCTCGAGGTTAGAGAGCAGGAGCTAGACAGAGAGAACGAGACTGAGGCCAAGTTTTTCTCCCTGTGTCATACAGGTCCAGGTCTTAGCTTCAGAGAAAACACAGAGGGGCCCCTTCTGGAAATTAATTTTCGGCATGAACTATCATCTCATAACACAAATATTACCATTAATGACTCAATTTCCTTATCGACCCCCGTAATTAGGCCCATTTGTTTGCTTTGTCATCCTCCAGTGATATGGGCCTTTTGTTATTAGAAGCAGAGAGGGGACTCATGTGGGAACCTGATGACTTATTCTAGTGGAGGAGGGGGTCCCCACAGCTGCTAAGGAGCCCCTGCTACACACACACTTGCACACGCACACAGGCCACATTACAACCATAGAGGAAGCCCTCATCCTGGAATAACAAGACCCAGCAGCAGCAGTGGAAGCTATTATATATATATATATATATATATATATATATATATATATATATATATATATATATATATATATATAATGGCTATAGATAATATTTTACACACACACACACACACACACACACACACATATATATATATATATATATATATATATATATATATATATATATATATATATGAGTCTGAGTCAAGAGACTCTCTGTCTTTATCTCTTCCCACCTCTCTTTTTCTCTTGCTCACCCTCCTCACTCTCTCACTGCATGTAAGTCTCTCTCTGTCTAGCCAAGTCACCCCTATAGTCTCTCTTTCTCTTTCCTCTCTCTATAATGGGCCTTCCACAGAGCAGCTAAATCAGCTGAAACCAGTGCTTTTCTGAGCTTCTCTCTCTGCTCTCGCCTGGACACCGAGCCTAATTAATTGGCTGTATTGTCCTGGAGTGAGCAGAGCCAGCAAGGGGAAGGGGTTAATAGGGAGGAAAAATTGTTGGGCAAAGGAGGAGAGGGCATGGCTTTTATTCTACCAAATGCACTCCATTTTTTTTTTTGTCTTTTCTGAAAGACAGAGAGGGAGAACATTGTGTGTTCTCGTGTAAGGTGACTGAGAGAGAAAGTGTGGACTCGTAGCCCCTCACCCCACTATGTGCCTTATCTGTGAGAGCTAATGAGTGATGGATTAACCTGGGATCACCCCTGGCAAATTGAGATGACCCCACAAACTTACCCTAAGCACCCTCCCAGAAGTTTGCATTCCATTTCACACACTAGTCTTTGGTGATATTTTCTCTCAAGAAAATGTCATCCTCCTTAAAGGTAGGGATCTCTGTTTCGATGTAAACACAGGTTGTTTGTAGAGTTAGGTGGCATCAATTATTAGGCAAAAAAGCATAAAAATTACAATGTAAATGCTTTGCATAATGACCCTGATTTCTTTACATGACTCTGAAAACACATCAGTTTTAGTAGCATTGAATCGTTATGGAACGTGTGGATGCATCAAATACAGAACTACATTTGACCACCACCTGTTGAAAAGCTTAATTTGTGACAAATCTATCTCATGTTTTACCACAGCAAAGACTGCAAACATGATCCCATGCGAAAACTGATCTCCAACAACAAACTATGAACTTCTTAACTGTTAATTAGAAATCATACACATCAACGTAAGAAAAAGCATTGCCTGCAAAGCATCCTTTCCTCAAGTTTATTGTAAATCTGTCTACTTTGTACTGACCTCTGCTGACTGAGATCTCTTTGTGCAACTGTGTCAACCTGCTGCCTGCAAATGCAGCTTAATTTGCCAGCTTGTTTGGTCCAACTGGCTACCATCCTTAAAAACAAAGATAAAAAGCTGATGTATGACTCTTAGCTGCCTGCATTACTGTTGGCTATATAGACAATCACAGGCCCACACACAGACACTCAGACACACACACACAAACACAACTGTGGCTTCAAGGCATCCATGACGACCGGGTGCTTCAAACCTCTGGTGGCTTGCTGGCTGCCACACACACACACACACACCTACACAGCCTGCACCATGACTTATATGGGAAAGACAAAGACTTTGGTGATAAATCACAGTCAGCACACACACAGGAATTCCAGGGAAGGTTTTTTTTCTGGCAGTGTGTGAGCATGTTTGACGCATAATGAAATTGTTTGACTCTGCTTGATCTGTCACAGGTGCTTTCTCCAACTGTGTGTGTGTTTGTGTGTGAGAGAGAGAGAGAGAGAAAGAAAGTGTGTATAACAGATGCATGAAAAAAAGGTAAAATAACAGATTAACCCATACTTGTTCAGTTCACTAAACTCTAATACCATTAAAGAGTAACTCTGTGTCAGAACCCTTTGCAACTTAATCTGCATCTACAGTCTAAATATTTACAACATAATTAACCACCACAGTCACTTTATTCCTCAGAGGCAGGTTCCAGCTGGTTGCAGTTCACTCAGATAAAGCAATGTGCTACAGGAACAGCAGGGGGCGCTCTGATCTACACAGCAGGCTGCTGTGTGGGGGTGTAACTTCGTCCAGCCATTAATCATCTGTAGCTGTGAGTGTTAAGGACCCCTGCTTCGGACCGATGTGCTCACGCTCGTGCTAGGTGGTCCTGTCGGCGAGTAGTGCAACTGTTGCCAGAGAAGTTTTTTCCAGGACTTTCACCTTGAATCAAATGCTGAGCTGCTGCAAATACATAAGCCTCCTTCTCTTTTATTTCTCTCTCTCTCACACACACATAAGCGAGTATCTGTTTTTTATTGTTGTTGTTGATGCTGTTAAAGCCCTATCAGCTACGGGGAGATTTTGGAGGAGTTGTAACAAGCTGCGCCAAGGCTTTTATTTTTAAGTGTGAACAGGCACACAGTAATTGCAGCATAATGTAACAACACATGCTGCACCAGCTTCAGTGCTTGTTGTGATGTGTTTCTTCTAACTGAAAGTACAAGGAGGAATGCAGCATGCAAAGATTTTACATTTAATCGAATTAATATTGCATTTATTAATCTCTGCAAGGCGCGGCCCAGGGCACAGCACAGGAGAATGACGTTCTTTTCTTCTCTTAAAATCACTTTCTCTCTTTCTTGCTTCCTTTCTTGCTCTCTCTGTCGTTGCCTCCAGCCCACATTATATATTTGCTTTGGCTGCAAACACTCGCCCTCCTCTGGGTAACCGTGCAGTAACCTGCTGCCACACAGAGCTGCTGAGGTCATCAGCCCTGATCCTCTACAGCACCGCTGGCCCCGGCCTCTGGATCAGGTCTCACATACGCATACGCACACACACACACACACATACACACATACACACACTCACCGCTTTTTAACTCTAAAAAGCTGCCAATGCCTACGCATACATCATCTCACACACATGCACAGAACCAAGCACTCTCTCTCTCACACACTCACTCACAGTGTTTTACTACACTGTTTACTGGTCCCTTTATGGCCCCCTGTTAATAAGTGAGACAGTTCTGGTCTGTCTACGGTGGCGGCGATGAATCGGTATTGTGCTACCACTGTGTTTCAGACCTGATGACTGCATGAATGAGTGACGCTGGCTGAGGCATAAACTGGCGTGCTTAAAGGGGAACACCACCGATCAAAGTCTATTAACAGGTGTTGGGGAGTACTACTGCATACGTAAAAAAAAAAGTTATATAAAGCCTTTTGTGGCTCCAGACGGAGCTGCGCAAAATCTGATAAATTGCCTCAAGTGATGTCACTTAGTTAGGGTTGGTTAGTTTGAAAATTAAAAAAAGTTAGAGAGGTGTGGAGTTAGTGAGTTTACCAGACCCCTGTAGCACTCTCCTCATCTCGGCTTGAGGTTAGTGGCTTGAGGCTACATTAGCTGCTACTAGCATTACACACCTGAATCCCTGACTGAACAGTAGTACCACTGGCTCTTTTTTCCTGCAGTGTGAAAAAAAAGCATATTGGAGCAAAAAGCTGTTTTTCCTCAAACAGCTGATTGCAAAAGTGTCTTTTGTGCCATCACTGTAAGACGATATTTGCATTTTCCAAACAGTTCTTCTGGAGCTTAAGCTTTAGTGCAACACAAAGTGTTCTTTAGCTTTCTCACATTTATAGTAACAATGAGTAAAGCCATAATGCAGTTATTTTTTTTAATCACATATCCCCAAATCCCAGACAAGGACCTAAAAACACTGTCAGAACATTTTCTACTGTTCATTTTTAGTAAGATGGCACAGACTGTGTCCTGCTAGCCTCTGTTAGCCCTGTGTGACAGCATTCACTCTGTGGTGTAAATGTGGCTGCTTGATATATACATGAGAGGCTTGCGGGCTGTGAATCATAGAGCTGATGAGTGAGGCACTGGAGTGTCTTGTGTCTAATGTGTGAACACATGCTGATGTTGTCTGGCGTGGGTTTTGATTACCCTTAATCATCTGGTACCCACTAGAACCAAACCTTTCCATTATACACAAACAACTCTGTCTCTCTCTCTCTCTCTCTCTCACACACACACACACACACACACACTCATCGAGTGGTTCATGCCAAACCCACAGCACACAGAGATCCTCCCTCGGCTAATACGCGCTTTCACTATGGCATCAAGTCACCAATTAATTCATTAATAGATGTCTCCCCAGGCACTGAATAGTTGCTCACATCCTGGACAGAATTACTGTTTGCATAAACACCCACTGGCAGACAACACAGATTAAGAGACACTCACGCATGCTTGCACAGTCTCTTTCTCTCTCTCACACACACACACACACAAACACACACACACACACACACAACAGCAGTAATAAATGCACTGTACAATGTCAAGGCCTACTGGCAGTGAAGAAAGACACATGGAATCACTCACACAAGCACGCATACACACAAATATAAACAGGTAACTGGCAGACGGCAGAGACAGGTATCAACATAGACTGAGAAGAGCATCTTGTGTCTGTCTGTCACTGGGGGAATTAGGAGGAGCGACCTGCTGAGTGTGCGTGTAAGTATGTGAAAATCTTGGAGTTGCCTGTATCCCTCGTGTCCTTCAAACGCCTTCTCTGCAACAGCTAGCAACACTTTTGCAGATGTTTGGGAGCCATCCTGGTCATGTTTGAACACTGATTTGGTAAATTTGTAATGCATTTACTGTAACGTTTTGCACCTAAGGCGACCAGCTACGATCAAGCTCTCGGTGCTGTCAAAGAGCACGCCTTCCAATAAAAATAATGAAACAGTTGTCATCACTGTAAAGAAAAACCTACTTCATGTCTGTGGTGTGAAAAAGATTAATCAGATTGTTGAAAATCTTTAGTGTACAGTACACCCAGATTTCTCTCTTGAGAATATACCTGACAGCGTAAAAACATAGTACAGTGTGTGTGTGTGTGTGTGTGTGTGTGTGTGTGTGTGTGTGTGTGTGTGTGTATGTGAGCTACTTCTAGCAGCTAATATGGAGTGCTGTGTTAGAAGAGGAAAGATCCGCTTGAATCACATCGACCTGACCAATTATCACCAGCTGCTAGAAGAGTGCGCCACAGATTGGATGGAAACATTTTAAATTCAAGACAAACACACACACACACAGAGCATGTTTTCATCCACAGGTATGCAGCAGCAATATTTCTGATCATATCAACTGATTATAATAATGATGATGACAATCTGAGTCTCTGGCCTGGCTGGATGTTGTGATAAACCAGCCACAGTCCACGGTGAGTTCAAGCACCAGTAAGGGTGACAAGAGGAAGTGAGCGCAGGCCAGAAGCCAACAGAGTAACGCAAAACTGGCTTTCCTTCAGAGGCAATATGGCTTCCGACCAAACCGTTTCTCAAAAACAAGGTCGAGGCTCCATTTCTGGTACGAGCAAGCGCACAGATCCCTGCATACACACGCTCACAGACACTGGCTAAATATGCGGACACACACTGTGAGCGGGATCTGTGTTGCATTATGTGTTGTAGCCAAAGCAATGAAACAAAACCATGGCCGCAGAAATGTTCACTTTGCCCAAAGGACCCTGAATTCAACAACAGACACACAGGCTGTGAAATTTCAGAACAGATTTTGTCTTTTCTGACAAGTTGGCCCCAAGCAGTGCGACCTGAGCATTGTCAAAGGCAGTAAAATGGATTGTAATGAAAATGATATTTTTCCACTTGAGACTAATACCAGACAACATGCAGATAGCTCTAGTAAAACAAAGTTACAGATGTATTTTGGATTCAGTTTTTAGTTTTATGAATGGTGGCAGCCTTCCTTGTATTTCTCTCTCAGCACAAACAGAAACGCACACTTTCTAATTGTACCTTAACTGCCTGTCTTATCTGTATATTATCCTCAGACATTTTTTAATAGAAACTCATTTTCACTATTCAAAGACCTGTCACTATTCATTATTTGTGCGAAACTGGAATTGCATCAAAATGTAATTGTTTCTTGAACAGGCCTCATGACAAGCAACAACTAGCTCCAAAATTCCAGCTCAAAAGAGCTGCTGCCAAACACTGACATTAGTAGCATCAAGATCTTCCATGCTTCAACATACTCAACAGTATCTGCATTATTTGTCACATCTATTGCTTCCATCTGAGCCTTAATTATTGCGATTACAAATGATCTCACTCCTGGGATTGTATGGTCTCTGGTTACAGAGGTTCTTGAAGTAGCAGTTTTATAAAAGTTCTTTGATTGTAATGGCTTCATTTAATCATAAATATTGTTTAATATAATATATACCCAGGCCTGGTGACTATTTTTGGTCCAAAAGGATGGTTCAAGGGCTGGGAACAGAATCACTCCTGACACCAAACGAGCCATTTGATCTATTTGACGTATTTTCAGTTCACAAGGTAGAAACCATTTAAACATGGTTACATTTTGAATGAACCACCTGACCTCACCCGACAACAAAAGGACGATGGTACAGAGCTGCAGCCTTTTCTGTCACGTCATATCCTTGAAGGTTTATCAATAAATCTAACCAACTATGTATTTTTTTATCATCAGTGTATGTACAGTTCATACAGTCGGGCTCCAGCACTGTGACAGCACTCAACAGCTGTGAATATTGACCAAGACTGAAAGTTCTAACTTCCAGTTATTAAAATTTCAAATGCAACTACCTTTTAAATACCTGGCATAGAGTCTCAGCAAAAATAGCAATGACCAGTGTGACAGGCTTCTCACACTAACCCCTCGTGGACACACACACTCCCAGCATTCATGAGACGACAGGAGCATTGGCAACAAATGGACATTTCAACACACACATGCAGACCTATAGAGTCTCCTGTGATCCCAAAACATGTTGTAGAAAGTTTGTCATTATTACTGCCTTCTAACTGCACGTGTGTATGTGTGTATCTTTTCTGGCTGTCTTTTTCTTGTGTTTGGTTACAGCACTTGATATATACCATACTGTCAGCCTTGCTTACAGTATGCGCTGGCTCAGTGGCCATGTTTCTGTCTGTTTGAGAGATACCACAGGTCTCAAAATCTAAAACAGAAGGGTGAGTTGGTCGTCTGGACCATGAGCGACTTATTTTTGCAGTGGTTTACAAAACGAGTCATAAACACTGATAAGAGCTCAGGCAAAAGAGATTCTTGAAGTGAGAGAGAGGCCATTCCCCCCTGTTTGAACTAGCGGCTAAAGACCTGACGAAAACTCTGTGTGTGTGTCTGTGCGTGCCTACAGGTCAGGTGTGTACATGTCAGTACAAAGAGGTGGGTGCTGACTGAAGAAGAAGTGAAGGTAAGGAATAGTAAGACAGTGCAAAGTGCAAAGCTACTCAGTCAGTTTATTCCCAGCTTTGTTTGCTGTGACCGGGACTAACAAAGCTTCCCGCCGGCACCTTTGAAGATGAAGGTTGCCGGTTTATAAAGGTGCACGGTGAGCTGCTCAAACATTAACCAGACCTTCAGTCACGTCTGAAAGGTACCAAAAGAACATGACAGCAGGGAGACATCTGAGGAAAAGCATGTAGAACATCTTTGTTCCCCAACTGACTTGATGTATTCTAAATGAAAAGCATCACTTCTATGCGCAAACAAAGGTCGAATTATACATATCTGAACGGTAGGATAACACATAATGCAGATGATTGTGCCCTCTGTTTTGAAGACTTGATTACGGTTTAATTGTCATTATCTGATATGTGCAGGATGAATTGTGATACTTTGACTGTTGACTTTTTCTTCAACTTGAACTGTCTGTTTCTCCTTCCGTTTGTGATTTCCCAAAAAGTTTGTCGACACCTGACAGAGAGAACATGAGCATGAACAGCAGACATTTAATCTACTGTACATTGGGGCACCTCTATGATTACGGCAACCACTGCTAAAAGCACATGTCTGATGATGGCATTGCCTTTTGATCTATTTAGGGCACAATTAACATTTCTGCATTTTCTGTGCTGGATTTCTCCTTGTGTGAGAGTTGAAAGTTGGTGCACAACATTTAGCAAGAAACTCTTTCTTTTTAAATTCTTGAAAAGAGAAATGCTGAAACTGTTGCTGGAAAATATCCTGTTATCAAATTCCACTGCAGTTGTTATGGAATTATCTTAAACCTCATTAAGGTTTTGGCAGTAATCCATGAAACATCAGTGTGGGCACAGCTGTTTTTAGAAGATGTAGAATTTTTTACCCCTGACGAGTTCAAGTTGGAAATGCACTCACATATCAGGCATATAAGGCATAAAAACAACTTAAAGTTGTTGGGTTTTTTTGAGTGTGGTTGTGGCTTTAAAACTCACTTAGTTTAATGATTATCAAATCAACCATGTCAACTTTTCTGCATGTTTGCTCCTGTCAGTCAGATGCCTCTGAGCAGCACCTGGGAACATTTGAGTGTACTCTGATTTCTGCGGTGTACATTATGAGATAGTTAGGCAAAACAAGCAGCAGGCCTGTTCAAATCGTCCAGCTGATTCTGGGGCTTAAGGAGTGGGAGACTCCTCATGTGTCAAACAGACATAAAGGAGTAATAGCAGCAAGGCTGGGAAAGAAGGTTAGAGCGAGCCGAGAGAATCTCTTCCAAGTCACTGACATATTACAGTATCAATGCACTGACAGAACTCTGAATTTCTACGTAGAAGAAAAAAGTTTCTTCCTGTCCTTGCAGCCTATACGTTCTCATTGGCCCAATAAGGTGCGCCTGGAAAAAAAGACAATTGACAAAATACTCTGCTGGCCCAGAGGCTATGGAAATGTCACTCTGTTGGCCCTTTATTTCCCCATTCCTCATCATACTCCCCCTCTCTCGCTTACGTCCGTCTCTTTCATTTTCACAATTGTCGTCCTGCTCCATCTCCAGCCCCTCCCTCTGTCCCTGCTTCTCTCTGGTGCAGTGCCGGTCCCTTCATTCTGCATGCCTTCAAGCTGTCTTTCTAATCTTCCTGAATTATTCAAGACACTTTCTCCTCTTTTTCTTCTTCTTTTTTTTTACCTAACACGTCAAGTAAACTGCACAAACCTGAAAACTGGGTGACTGGGGTATAAAAATTACAGTTAATTTGCACTGAAAGAATGTATCTCCGGACGGGACTGCAGCCGTTTCTCATCACAGAGTAATTAGCTGAAACAATGTCACCTTCCTCACTATGAGAATTGAGTGGGATTTCTGTGGAGGAGCTCATCGTTTAGCCTTTGAAGCTTGCAGGAGCATTCTGACAAGCCATTGTGCATCCATCAGACATTTCCTTCTACTTTTGCTGCAAACCTGGATTAACACCTCTAAACTGAGATTGAATCAGGTCTCTGTAGTTCCTGTGGTGCTGGCTATCGAACTCATTGCATTAGAAGCTTTTCCTTCGCTGTGGAGAGTCAATAACCCAAATGGATGGAGGTGAACACTCAGGAGCACATGAGTGTCCTATAAGATCCTGATGGATGTAATCAGCAAAGTGCACTTCAAAAGAGACACAGAGACAGACCTGTGTGTTCAAACGTGCTTTTGTGAATTTTTTTTTTTACCAGAGTTCTTTCTTTTTTCTCTTTTTTTTGTTGCTTTTTTTTGGCAGGAAGATTAGGGAATATCGGAGGAGCTTGCGTCAGCTCCGACCCCACACAGTGCCAGACCTTTTACTGCCCACAGAAACACTTTTGTGATTATTACAACCTTATGAGAGTCCAGTGACACTCACAGTGGCGTCATTAAGGGGAGTGCAACGACAAACTCTCAGATTTCGGTGTGATCACTAAAGTTGTCCCATTGAATGCACCCATCCATCTAACACACCTCCTTCCATTGTTCGCTGCTCTTACAGTGGTGTGATTTCTTCTTCTCTTCAAGATTCGGCATTTGCTTTAGCTCATACACACACACTCACATATTTCCGTAACCTACACAATGTCGCAAACTAAATATCTTGCTGACAACATGATGGATGCAGTGAGTGACAGGCTTTTATGGCTCCAGTGTGAAACGTATTATACATGTGCCGGTCCAGTAAAAAATAAAGTGTCAAAGATATCGACTAAACTAAACAATTCATTTGCATGAATTTAGGTGTTTTCTTTTCCACACATGTATCACTGTATATCATGTAGTAATTCAAAAGCTGTAAATTTAAAATCTCCCTCTACTTTGATTTGAATAACAATAATAATAATAATAATAATAATAATGTTTTGATAAAAAAATTTTAACACTGAAATATTAGTGTGTTGTCTGAATGCTGGGATTTTCACCACAGCAGTCTTTATTACTGAGTGTGTCTAATGTGGCTAAATAAGATTTGAAAGTTTATTCTGTTGTTTTTCTTGATAAGATTCTTAAATGTAGACATGGACAGCTATATCAGTGCTTTACAAATATATACCAGTTACTTTCTATCTCTCTTTCCTTTGTGTTCTCTCTGTAATGCACTTTGAAATAGAGTTTTTAAAAGTGCCACATATGTAAAATTTATCTCATTTTACTACAGGGCAAAGTAAGTATAACTGATATGAAATTGAAGGCTGGATAATGTGAAGAGAAAATCAGTCGGTAGGGTCAGTTGGCCTCCATATTAAAAAAGCACTCAGACTGGCATTGGTTACCTAACAACAGCCAAAATTTAAAGAGTAAAAAACACCTTATGCCTTGGTTTCATTGCTTTCTTTAACACATGACGAGTGTCTCAAGAGTCACAAAGTATGTACAGAATGTAGATATTTCCATAAAACTGCGCCTATTGATTTAGCAACACCTTCACTTCTGCCAGTGAGAATATGTCAGAGCTTTAGAAATGGACAAAACCAGCAAACAAAAACCTTTTAAACAGCTGCTGTGTGTCAAAGCGGCTGACATGTGCTGTGACTGTCAAACAATGTAGAGCCTCTTTCCCTGCAGACCTGCAGCAGAATGGGAAATATAAAGGTTTGGATTTGTGTGTTGTCTGTGATTGTGTGGAGTCACGCTGAGGTTTTAGTTTTAGTCTCTATCATCAACATCTTTCTGCCTCTCCTTCTGTTTCTCTAGCTGTCCCTCCTCATCCTCCTCACTGCACACCTCGTCAGCAGGAGCCGGACCAACATCAAATAACAGCAATTCTTGTTACTCTGCAATCTTCACGATTCAAACGCTTTTCTGTCCAATAATTAAAATAAAATGAAACTAGCTGAAAACAAAAAAAAACAAAAAAACAAAACAAACAATGCCAACAGGGAATTTGATGAAAATCCAAATGTCACATAAGGGCTTGGAGTGGATGGTGAATGCAGATCTGGGCTCAAGATTTCATAAAATCATCACACACAACACTAAAAGCACATTTCTGGGCAATTGGACAGCTTTAGAGATGTGTTGTATTACCACAGTTTGGTGATTCACACTACTTACTGCAACATAATTCAGTAATTTCATGAATCTGTACAAACAATCTTCAAATCGCCTCTCACAACTTCAGGCTTCCTTTCTGACTGTATCTTCTGTGTCTTACATACAGAACCTAAACTGACAGAAAGATGGCCAGTGATCCTGGATTCTATCTGTTATCTACAGATTCACATGTCTACGCCAGGTTGTAATAAAACACAACGACTGTAACTTTGATCACTCAGCAGCTGATGAAACATGTTGGCTCTCAGACACAAAGCGCAGCAGCATATGATATGAGAAATTTGCTTTTTTTGTTACACCTGTTTTCTTTTTAGGATAGAAAATACTGTTATTTAATGATATATTTAAATGCCTTACTGCCCACTTTCTCAGCTTGTTTTTCAGCTGTACCTTGATCATAAGTGTGAGTGAATAATATTAATAATAATTATGAAAATATCCAAATTAACATTTTTTTAATTTTCACTGTTATTTTCATTATATTTAAAACATAGAATTAATGCAATAAAACCAGAGCCACATTCCATTATTTCATTTTCAAATGAATTGTATTGTATTCAAATGTACAATTAAGAAAACGATTTGACTATAATATCTTACAATAATAAGATAATAATAAACTAATAATTTATACATTCATAATGATACATTTATAGTTTTATTCTCAGCCCCAACACCTTACATTTTGATATATCCTTTCATCTTGATTTTGATGTGGAAAATAATGAAGTGATAATAAAAAACTAAGTGTTCAATTACCACTGCGGTGGGTTTGTTGCAGGATTCTTCAAATAATTTAGAAGGCATCGCTTCATTGCAGCGGTAAAGTCGAGCTATGAGAAATGTTCCTGTGGACGATTAGGCTCAGTGGTCCCGTTTGAGGTGGTTTAAAATCCTCCATTATGGCCTGCAGCAAGCTAAATGGACTGTCAAATTGCATTTTCATGTTGCATGTGACTTAAACCCAGTTTTATGCTCGTGGACGTCACAATATCAGACCAAAAAAATGTGGCTTTGCTGTGGTTTTGTTTAAAGGGAACGTTCAAGTTTGGGATTAATGAACTGAAGCTGTAAAATTAGTCACAGATTAGTCATAAAATATCCCTAAATTATTATTATTACTATTATTATTATTATTATTATTATTATTATGTCTTTAACATTCAAAAGACCATCAAACGCATAATTTTGAAGGACCATATTTCACTGATTTTGCATTATATCTATTACCTAACAATGCCTGATCTCTCTCATTTTTGAAATATCTCCACTGTAGCCGACATTTTATCTTAAAATCATGCCAGTCCGTCCAGGCACCACAAATAAAGTATCCTACATGTACAGCAGCTCTGCTCAGCATCAGAGACAGGGCAGCGGATGGACTTACCGACACACTCGTTGGCCTCCCTGGCTGTAGCTCTCTGCCACGGTCTGTCGTAGTGGAAAGGTTTGCACCTGTCGCACTCCGGCCCGGCAGTGTTGTGCTTGCACTCACACACAAGACTCCCATCCCGGTCCTTTACGCACCGAGACGCGTGCCCGTTGCATTTGCATCTCCCTCCGACCTGCAGGTCCGACACGGCGTAGAAGTACGAGTCCCGGGCCAGCTCCGAGTCGTCCTCGTTCTCGTCGCCGAAAGTGTGCAACCGGCTGAAGATGACTTTAATGTCAGTGGCCGTTACCCAGTCCTGCAGCACCGGGGAGTTGTCAAAGTCGTGCGCCGACGGTCTGCCGTCCAGCGTGCTGAAGGCGATGAGCCCGCCGGTCAGAGGGTACATGTCGGTGTGGGAGTCCGTGCAGACGGCCTCCTGCTCGTTCTGCTTCGTGATAACGGCCCTGTTTGGCTTGTTGTACATCTTTCTGCACTGGGTCGAGTAAAATTGAAAGGGTACCCAAGTTTTACCGTAGTCCATGGACTTGTAAATAACCATGGATTCAGGTCGAGGCGAGCAGAACTGCAGGCTCACATAAGTGACCTCAAACTTCTTGCCGAGGGACAGAGTCAGGGTGACATTTTGCGGGTACTGGATGAAGTTCTCGGACTGCCAGCAGGTGAGGTTGTGTGGGTTGTTGAGGTCCGTCAGGTACGCCGGAGGGTGGTACTTCTTGGGATCCGAGGCATCGCAGGTGTGACAGTTCCTGGTCCTCTCGTCTCCTTTCTCCGCCGATGTCACCACGCAGTAGCGGCTGGGCGTCTTGCCGCAGGTGCTGGACACCTTCACTTCCTTCCCGAAGGCGGAGTTGACGAAGTCCGGGATGCAGCGCCGCGGGTTGCCGTGCTCGTCGTAGCAGGGGTCCGGGGGAGAGGTCTGCGCCGCGAACAGGCTCATCCCGTAGCCGCCGAGGGCGCTCCGGCACGAGAGGGACACGGCGAGCAGCACAGTCAGCACAATATCCACAGCCCTTGTCATGGTAGGTCCCTCTGTCCCCAAGTGTCTCTGCCGCTGGAGGAGAAAGGGAAAGCAGCGAGCATGTGGGGAGAGAGACAGTAAGAGAGAGAGTTAAGTTTGGTGATGGCACAGTAATGTAAATGTCTGCAAACTGTTTCCAAACAAACATTGGGGGCAAGAATTAGTACTTGACAGTGATATAAAAGTAACATTCACTCGCACCACATGCACGTCAGGTTTGGTGAAATTTTTCATAAAGCTCACTTTACCTGAGAATAATTTAAAAAGATGTCAAAATACCGGCGATGTTAGGCTACTTTTCTCTATCAGGCTTCAATCACAGCTCCTCCTGTTTTGTTGTTTGTTTCTTCAAATCTCCTGCGTAAAAATAGAGGAGCGGCTGGATTTTAAGAGTCGCTAGTGTCCTTATAGCAAGTCCCACTCCTCCTGCCGGTCTTTTCACAATCTCTCCCTCTCTATCTCTCTCCCCCCCTCTCTCTCTCTCTCTCTCTCTCTCTAGGATCGGATCTTGCTTGGCACAGCTTTAGGTCAACTCATCTTGAGGGGGTGACACCGGGCTGAACAACGACATCCACTGGTGACGCATCAGGAGATTGACGTGCGGGGGGACGCAAATTGCCGCAAGAGAAAGAGAAAACAACTGGAACGAACACAGCATTGATTCAATGCTTAACGACACCTGATACGATCACGTAGCCTGTAATCGCCGGGATGTGCAGTAAAGCGAAAAATATTATTAGGCCTTTAACTCCAATCATACAGTAAAACGATAATTATTACTGCAGTTTTCACCGTTTAAATAATAAAAGCTTGAAATACTGCTTAACATTTTCTCTGGTTATTTCTTTCCTGATGCTTGCACTGCGTATAACTCTCAGGGAAACATGATTTGTAGTATCCTGGTGATACTAACACGGCTATAATTTGTAGTCTACTGCTATAGACTAGGTAAGATCTAATTAAGGAACATCATTATAATGGCATTATTAGAAGATAAAATAAAAAAGTGACCAATGTCAACCAGAAGTCCCTTCGAAAACCATAAACACAACACACCTATGGGATCATGCAGGAATAGTCACGTGAGTTGTCGTTACAGTCACCTAAATGAATTAAAAATTGTCCATCGTTGAATATGAAGGGATTCCTTCAAAATAAAATATCCCAGACACTAAAATGTGAAGTGTACCAAATGTGGAAGTTTGCTTCATTTAAGTGCGACTTAATTGACCTTAACAACAAATACAACGTTCTCTTTGCATCGTCTGATACAGTCTTTTGTTTTGTATTTTTAGTTTACTGCAGTTTTGTCTCCAGCATGAGGATCCTCTTACTGAAAACCTTGTGCTGATCAGCTGGGCGGCAGGACAGCACTTAGCCTCCATTGGGATATGAAGGGATACTATGGCTTCTACTTACATGCAAACAACATTAGATCTTGGAAAATAAAACATTTGGAGACCAGATGTAACTGCATTGTTTTGCAGGATACATCCCTCCTGTATGTGGCTCTCTTGTGCAGTCCAACCTGATGCAGCTACAGCTTCACTGGACCTGTTGAATGCTGGCAATGGAAGTAACAGCGCCATCTTGTGCCCGTGGAAAGAAAGCCCAGCCTGTGCAGCGAGCGGTGTCTACTACTTTTCCCAGGCGGTGGAGGCATAACACCGTTTATTTAATGGCCATGAAGATGATTGGCTGCTGTATGTCTGATTGCTAGATATTGCACCACTAGTAGGCTGCTGCAGACTACTGAGTTTATTCTGAGATACTTTTAGTATTGAGATTTTAAAGAACATTATACTTTCGCATTTTGAACATTTCCCTCAGTAGCCCTTCCTTAATCAATAACACGAAGTCAATGCTTAAATTTAAGAAACATGTTGTTTGCGACACTTTCAATCTTTAAAGTGGAAACAGACAACTTTTCCATTCTAAAGTGGTAAAACAAAGGCATGTGCACCCTAAACCACACAAATTAATATTTGAAAGAACACATTAATAGATTTGCAAGATACACTTCAAGCGATTATTATTATTTTTATTATTAAAATTGGAAATAAGAATGCACAGAAAAAATCATTTAAGAGTTGGCTTATAATATTTTCACACTTCAAATTTTATGAAAAATGTTTGGAAACGAGGTGGTAACACTTTACAATAAGGTACACAAAATAGTGATTAGTTACTGAGGAAACTAGTGAAGAACGAATCGGGAACACTCATAATTAATGAATCGTTAATAAGTAGTTAGTGAATAACTCCGAATGGAGGACTATATAGTAGATAATGATGATTTACTAGAGAACTTACTGCATATACTATAATAATAAATCATCAGGTAACGATTAGGTTACTTCATAAATATCTGTGAATCGATCAAAAGCTGCTTTTCCACCCAAAGTACCGGAACTTTTATCCCCAGGAACTACTTTTCAAGGAACTAATAAGTTCCTTCAGCCCATTGTGTGCGGTGGAAACGCACACAATGGGCTGAAGGAACTTATTAGTGGGCTGGCATGGGACCGAGGGCTGCTGTTGGTCGCAGGAGTAAACACACTGGTCTGCAGCCGGCAGTTCACTTTACCTGTCTGTTTCATCTGAAAAACACGGTGAAAAAAAATGAACGTTGTGTCTCACTGCAACGACATTAACAATATATAATTTTGTACAATCGATTTAGCCAACCCTTGTCTTAAGGAACACCACGATTCTACACCATTCACATTAGAGGTTGGTGTTAGCATGTAGCTAATGTTAGCTTTTGGTTAGAGTAGCAATAGCATGACAACAGTCAGCTGTTATAGCATTTAACAAGCAGCATGTGGGCCATTTGTCATTAACCTTCAACCGACTGGTCATCCATTTCTGTGTCTTCCACCACGGCTTCCAACAGCGCAGTAGCTGAGCCGCTGCGCCCAAGAAGGCCGACCTGTGACCCAAAAACGCATTGATCCAAACGGTCAAACCACCGCTGCTCCACCAGTCGACCTCAACCAGTCAGAAATGTTCAGCGCAGCAAGCCCCACCCAGAAAGTCCTGGTACTTCTGAAAAGTACTACCCCCCAAGCAGGGACTTTTTGGGGGTTTGTCCCCGGTATTTAATTTAGACCCTGGTCCCTGCGGTGGAAATGCACTGAGTTCCTCCAAAGGTTCCTAGTCCCTGGGGAAAGTTCCTGTGGTCGAAACGCAGCTATACTGACCACTTTCTTCATGAGTCCTTCCTGATGAACTCTGATCCAGCCGGTGAACGGCACAAAACATACTGAGTGGTTACTAAGTACTGAATCATTACTTAATTATGACCGTTACATTAAACATTTCAGCAATAAGCAAGACAGTGTGCGGGATTTCCCACAAGAAAAGCATTTAACAAGCAACATGTGGGCCATATGGGATTTACCTTCAACTGACTGGTCATCTGTTTCCGTGTCTTCCCCCATGGCTTCCAACATCGCAGTAGCCGAGTCTTTGCGCCAGAAAAGGCAGGTAATGTTAAGCTAACATAGCGTGACCAAGTAATCGACTCCGTGGTAAATTATAAGATTGTTAAATTATTATGAAAAAAAAATGTTTACGAGGAAAAAGATATGATTGCAAGCAGCTCCTCCAAGTACCAATTGTAAAAAAGAGCCATAGAGACCAAATGTTAGCTAAGCTGTGAAAATCAGGCTAATGTTGGGGCTACAGTGAGTGACTAGCTAATGTTGCTAACGGTTATCTAAGACACTGAGGTGATTATCAAAATGATCAAAAATACTATATACAAAAACTAAGGGTAAATACTATTAACAATATGTACATATGTGAAAAGTGAAGTAACTAACTTAAGGATGAAAAAGCACTGTAAGGTGATCACGGTTGGAGGCTCGGGTGGAACTGATGTCATGCTATTATTACCCTAGCCAAAAGCTAATGGTAGCTACATGCTAATGCCAGCTGCTAATGCTAACCGTTAATGGTGTAGAATCGTGGCTAAATCAATCATACAAAATGATATTGTGTTAATGCCGTTGCAGTGAGCCAAAATTCAACGTGTTTTTCAGATGAAACAGGCACACTGAACTGAGACTGGTGTGTTGACCCCTGCGACCAGCAGCAGCCCTCCTCCCATGTCTCCTGCTGAAGCACACCGACGCTGTATTTGGCACGTTTATTTCTGCAGATAAATAAATGGTTGTGGAACCAAATGTGTGTATAGTGGCTGTTCTGTTTATCTGAAAACAATGAAAGCAAATCCAGCACACTGTCTTGCTTATTGCTGAAATTTTTAACATTAACTAATGAAGAGGTAATAATTAAGTAAGGATTCAGTACACAATAACCACTCAGTATGATGCATCACTTTACTTGAAGGGACACAAGTAATTAGTAATGAATGAATCCTTACTAGTTTTGAGCCGTTCACCAGCTGGTTCAGAGTTCATCAGGAAGGACTCATGAAGAAAGTGGTCAGTACGATCGATTCACAGATATTTATGAAGTAATCATTACCTGATGATTCATTATTATGGTATATCCCAGTCAGTATATATATATAGTCCTCCATTCGGAGTTATTCACTAACTACTCACTACTACTACTACTACTACTAATTATCAATTTGTTCCTGAGTCGTTCCTCACTTGTTCCTCAGTAACTACTCACTATTTTGTGTACCATATTGTAAAGTGTTGCCAACCAGGTCATAGAAACCCTAGGTAGAGGCTACATCATTATGTAAATAATGAACTACAAAAAGGGTTTTAATATGTCCATATTTAATAAGGTGTTTAACAAAATGTGTAGCCAAAACAGTCAGGAGGGCACAGTCAAATTTGGTTTTATTCTTATAAGCAACACAGGATGATCACATGCTTCACCAGGTTCGAACAGACAAAAGCTTTTGGGTTAATACTTTTTTGTTAATATTTCTAATTTCAGCTCTCCCTCCTCCCATATTCAGGTATGATTAAGAATTATCAGTCCTGCAGCTGTTGCTCTGGCTTTACTTCTCTGTTTCACTGTTATTAGCTATTTGTTTTGCATGGAAAAAAGAATAATAAGTAATGATAAGTTTGGATCTGCTGTGGAGACACAATGCCTACTTCACCAGCTGGAAAGAAGAATAAAACCAGGTAGATGTTTGACAGCTGTTGGCCTCTTGGGAGAGTACTGTCCATAGTCCATAGTGTTGAATTAGGGCAACCAGAGAAAGGTGTTAACATTATTTACACCTACAGCAAAACTAGTCACTATGATGCAACACGCAATATGAATTCAGACGAATTTTGTGAAATGAAATAACTTTCCTTATCTGGAAATCATCTGGAACACCTCCATAAGGAAACAGAGTTACAGAGAAATGAAGTTTAAAAAACAAACAATCAAAAAGTCTACACAGTGGAGGAAGCAATCAGCTGTTTTTTGAGGCTTTTTGAACATACACATTTCAACAAGAACATGATGAAAATCAAAACACATCTGTCCAGTAAATCAGCATGTTTGCCAGTGGTAAGGTGTAAAAACAAAAGTGTGCAAGCAGAAATGAACTGAGGTGAAAAAAGAACAAATGTGCTCAGCAGGGTTTACCATCTCCTGTTATTTCTGTCTCGCAGAGGCTTCTTCATTTTCAACCACTTTGCAGTTCTGAACAGTTAAATCAGATTTGTGTCTTTGTTCAGAATCCTGTTCTTGGTTTACCTCTTCCCTTCAGTCAGCAACTCACTTTCTATGTATTTTTTCCTCAACTCCATCCTTGTTTTTTCTCTACCTTGCTTGTCTCTCTCTCTCTTCTGCATTTGCTTTTATTCAGTCATTTTCCTGTCATTTTATCCCCCTGTTTTAGGGAAGCCCTCGTTTCTGGGATAATCTGACTAGCTGCAAGTTTGTTTTCTGTCTTGTTATTGGAAGTTAGACATCCAGCACAATATTTGATGTCTTGTGGAGCAGTGGTCATCATGACAGTTTTGAAGAACAGTTTCTTGATTAAGTTTCAGTTATTGATCCTGCACACCCTGATTATAACTACAGTCTGATCGATGAATTCTACATACCTAATTCTTTTACCTCACTCCTTTTCATCATCAGACTTTGTATTTTCATAGTACCACTGATACTTTCCCTAAAAAAAAAATCGAATGGTGTATAATCAAATGTAACAATATAAACAGGTTTCTTTGACAAGTGAGATTACATTGAATAACATCAAATAATTTACCTGGAAGCTCTGTGAAAGTATTAAATACATTTTGTCAAAATATTGTTTCCTATAAAAAGAAGAAGTTCTTCAATGATTATCAGCTTTCCTTTGTATCTTTAATTAAGTGTTTAAATGACTGTTATTCATTCACCTAAATGTGTTTTGCAAATAACCTTTGAATTCAGATCTTGGTCTCCCGTCAAAAATTGCGCAGATATGAGCCGAAACATAGTTAGTATTTCACTCAGTCACTGTTTTGTATGGCATGTCACCACATTTCCCTCCCTTCAAGAGAAGGGGAATTCACAGTCACACTAATACATGAAATGTAAATGACAGGCAAAGCAAGAGGGGGAAGTATCAGTGTTTCCCTGACTGAGAGGGTTGCAGAGGGAGAGAGAGAGCAGGAATATGTAAATAAACCCAAAGGACCCTTTTATTATCAGTTATTATATACTAGTTGATATGCATAAAAATAAAAACTAATATCCTGCTCATATAATTACTTGGATCAAAGTAAAAGCCATTATGCAATAGTTTGCCATTTACCATAACATACTGCATATAATCAGTGTTATTAGTTACAGTCTGTTAGCATTTGAAATTTCATTTTAACTGGATGCAAAATGTTAGACATCAGTTGATATTGTTTGTTCATTTGCACTGCATCATTGATTTTGAAATCAAAATCAAAATCAGAATCAGAATCAGAAATACTTTATTGATCCCCGAGGGGAAACTCTTTCATTACAGCTGCTCACCATCACGTCAATGCACACAGAAATAGAGGTACTAAGCAAATCAAAATATAATACACTAAAATACAGGTAAGATAAATTAAGTACAAAGTATAAAAGCTAAAATAAGTGTAAGTACCAAAGTGGATTTAGAGGTTGATAGTTTGATAAGTATGCACGGTATAATAATACAATGTAATAATATAAGTAATAAGTAATAGTGCAGTAATGATTACTGTCAAGTTAAGTTAAGTGTAGCTTATCAAGATGATTATGAGACGGTGGATATTGCACAGCAGTAATAGAAGTATGAATAATCACTGAAAAACAAAAGTTTTTTGTGTTTATTGTGTTAAGACAATCAAGTACAGTGCTATCAATACTTGCCTAGCTTAATAACCTAATGAACAAAGACACAGCACCCAAACAAAGACACTTTATTCACAAGTGTGAAAATAGCATGAAAACAACGACGTCAAACACAACGACTTCCTTTTAGGGGCCAACATCCCTTCAAAATCCACATGCAACCTCTCAAACATGCATGTAGAAACACACACACATGCACACACAATTGCACTTCCCACCTATCCACGCCAGCAGCCTCCCTCATTGTGCTCACATGCACCTCTCTCATACACTTCCTGTTTGCCCTGTTTGTGAGCCGCAGTGTGTGTGTGTGAGGCGCAGAAGTCTAGCAGAAGTTTAAACGCACCAGAGAGCTACAACCAGATACAGATTTCACCCTTGTTTCGCTGCACTGCTCCGCCGTGCCCAGGATGTGGGTTTGTCTGTTAAACTGTGATGTGTGTGGTGAATGAATGGCAGTGGCACTGAGCTGGAGACACTTTGCCTTGGACTCTTTGGACTCTTTAGACACACACAGAGGTTATGGATGCTGGACTGTAAACGGCAGGTAAGATAACAGAGGCAGTAATAGGTATATTTTATTTTGATGGGGACAGCAGTCACTGACTATCAGCCTGATGAGCTGAGGACAAAGTTTGTCTAGTAATGTTCAGGGAACAGTGACTGACAGTAGAGTATTGATTTGGAAGTATCAATATGCTTGCATCTAGATATGCATGTACACTAAATATCTGAGAATATGATGATTTGTGACAGCATTATATAGCTATTTATTAATTTATCTATCCAACATGATGGTATATATCTTGGGGACTCTTGTCTTTAAAGCTGTTTTTTTCCATGTCATCTTTTGACTCATGTAAATGTGTTTCATAATATCAGAGTTCATTTCTCTGCAGTGCGAAAGCTTCAGGTTTCTTGTTTTCTGTCAGAGGAGCTGATGGGCAGTGTCAACCTCACAGTGATGGTAAAAAGTGGGCTGTCATGTTGACAGCCACCCTCTGTGAGATCACAGACCCCCACTGTGATACCATTTTGGGAACTTCTGCTTTTTCAGACGCTATATGATTCATGATTTTAATAAATGTTGAGGAAGTAGAGACGCAGAAGCATGTGTTAGGCGCCTGGATGTTATCTTGTTTTAAGTGTCTGTATCTGTAAATGGGAACACTAAACTGCATGATGAGGTGACATGGATTCATGTTCCTGAGGTAATTTCAGTGGCTGTAGTTAGTTTTACAGAGTAGGTGAAGTGTACTTGATTTGAACATTTATATGCAGTTTTAATTCAACTTGACTAATACCATTGTCAAGTTACCAATACCATTAAGTTTTAGCTCAGTTTGTGATTTATTTGGATAGATACAAAAACTGCTCTGAAAAGTGGCAACTCGGGATGCAAGCAAAGAATCATCTTAGCTGTCACTGAAGCATAAGTTCAGTCTGACACAAGATAGTCTGTCAGTGGTCTTTGTGGGCTCCACCCCATAGAAACTGTACTGAGCCAACGCCTGAACTCAACATCCTTTTTACTACATAAACCAACCACTTCTCAGCCGCATAAGGATTAAAGGTACATGTGCCTTTTGGAATGAAGCTGACTTTTAATTTAGGTATACAGGTCATAACCAGTGATGTAAAGGTAACGATGGCAAATTGTGACCTCCAGTGATCTTGATCGGACAAACTACCATCCTTATACAACAAAATAAAATAACTCCCATAGCATTGTTGGACTCATGATGAACAGTTTTTTACAAAAGGATCAAAAGAAATATCATCTTCTTTAATGTAAACATTCTTCTCATACATTACCCACAATGCAACTCGACCGGCGACAGTTCAGTTGGAGATTCGGATGTGTTATGCTAGTACCGGCTAATGTAGCCAGGGGAGCGTGCTACAGAGGTCTGGTGAACTCACTTCTTACTAACTCCACACTCCCAGATTTGATTCATTTTCAAACTTGTAGTCTTCAGCTCCAACTGACGGTGACTCATGTGACATCTCTTGAGGTAGTTTATCAGACTTTGTTCAGCTCCCTCTGGAGTCACAAAAGGATTTATACAACTTTTTTCACACGTGCAGTAGTGCTCCCCAACACCTATAAACAGACTTTGATGTGTAAAATTGGTGGAGTTCTCCTTTAAGTCTCAAGCCAGTCAAGTCTCAAGTCAAGTCTTAAGTCTTGTCAAAACAAGTTTCAGGTCAAGTCTTCATAAGCAAATAGCAAGTATATTGCAGGACTTTCAGGTCAAAATGCTGCTGATCATTAATTCTCAACATTTGAACATTTTCTTTTCAAAGCTGTTATATAAAGGTTTTTTTCTTAATCTGAGACCAGGTCCTTTCAATACATATCAAATGATGATATATTCCAGCTGTGTGGCTATGCAGGATTTTACAAAGTCAAGTCTTTAGGGAGTCAAGTCTCAAGTAAGTTAACTTTTGCGGCAGTCAAGTACAAGTCAAGTCAAGTCCTTATTTTTATGATTCTGACTCGAGTCAAAGTCTCAAGTATCAAATCTATGCAGCTCTGTTCTGGGATTTGATTCTACAAAATAACAAGTGGGTAAACTTAGCTTTGATTATTGCTGTAGCCATAAGGTACATAGTGCCTCATGTTTAATGGATAACTTTTCTCTCTCAGTGGTGGCCTCCTATGTAATGAATCTTAAGCATTAAATGTAATGAACTGCTTGTTGCTTGCATCCTGCCTGTCAGACTCGTCCTGCGCAACAAACGGAAGGAATCATCTATTCTTCTTAGAAATTGTTCAATTACACAATCTACAATCATCCCCTCCTGTTGAGAAAGAAAAACTGCCGGAGTAGGTCATGTGTCACACTTGAAATAAAAAAAAGAACACAGATGAATGGCGACTGGAGGTAACAGATATTGACATGCTTTCTTGTTTTACCACAGATATCAGATATGAAGAGTGAAGGCTGTCACAATGTGTTGTTGTTTTTTTTAATTTCACATCTAGCGCAGGTTGATTGCAAGTGCAGTACTGTGTGTTATTCACAACATTGCTTCCTGTTTGTCTCTTTACGGCTGTGGTATCAGTGAAATCTTCATTTTCACCTTTACGGCGCATACTTTCAGGTCAACACCCCCGTGTGTGTGCATGAACATATGCATCTCTGCACATGCACAACACACCTGTTGTTACAAAAAATATTCAGTGATGTAAGCTTTGAGGCAAACAAAGTGTTTTTACCTATATCATATTCAAACAAATGTCACAGGATATGTTTTTCTACTGGGGTGGCTGTGGCTTGGTGGTAGAGCAGGTCGTCCACCAATCGGAAGGTCGGCGATCCGATCCTGGCTTCCCCCAGACACTGAACCCCAAATTGCTCCAGATTGCTGTGCCTTCGGTGTGTGTGAATGATTAGTAGTTTCCTTGAACTGATGTGTGAATGGTGTGAATGTGATGTGTAGTGTGTGCTTTGAGTGGTCGGAAGACTAGAAACTCCACAGTCCATACTGGAAATCATGGATATCTGCATCCTCATCATTTGTTGAGTGATAAAACCCAATGTTGTTCTGTGTGAAACTGAGCAGACAAGGGCTCACTCAGTCCTTTTTTTTGTAGCAGTCACCACTGGCTACCTGTTGTTTGGCGTTAAGTGTCATAACCTGATATTTGCATTAATGGTAGTTTCATCATATGTTTATCAGTGTTTATTGAGGAAGTGAAGACCAAAGGTTATATAAAGTGGCTTTCTGTTCTGTTCTGTGACAGAACATCCTCTGTGTTTTGGTTCTGTAGTTAGATGTACATGTTAGATGTAGAGCAGATTGTGTATTTTTAAAGCCAATACTTCCTACATGAGTCACACATTTGCACATACTGTAGGTCTTCTTGAATAGGTTTCACGTGAAGTAAAGCAAGATATTGCAGTAAAACACAGTTATGCTGGATTCGTTATGAGGAAAGGATCTTCTCAAAATCACATTTAATATAAGATTTTTTTTAAACTGCCTGCAGAAAAAAGGCTTAACAGTTGAGCTTGAACGTTTATCCTTGACCTTGGGGAACAGCAGTTGACAAAACAATCTCACCTTTTTTCAAGTGCTTAGAAAAAAATGGAAATTTCAACATCTGCAATTCCATGACAACTGGGAAAACTCTGTCGGCTAATGAAGATCATGTGATATGATTGAAAGCTGCAGAACAAGCTCACCTTGATGTGAGACTGTTTTGTCAGCTGCTGTTTCCTAGATCAAGAATAAACTTTAAAGCTCATCTGTGAAATTCACTTCAGTGCTTTGCAATGGCAAAAAGTTCCAAATAGCAGCCTCATCGATGTGCTTTATGCCACTTTTTACTCCAGCTTAGTTTATCAGACTGGTGAGTCACCGGTAGCGGTTGTTTTAACTACAGGGAAGCACTTAGTTTGAGCAGAGATTTGGAGTTGGACCGCTGTTGTTTCCTAAAGCCATAAGAGGCCAGTTCACATCCAGTAGGTCAGCGGAGAGAAAGGAGGGGATAACAGCTCTGTGGGCCAGCAGAGGAAGACTGGATGTGAATATCAGACTCTATAAATTGGGGGGTGGTGGGTTGGGTGGTGTCTGTAAAAATGACACGCATACTCACATACACACATAAGCTCTCCTCCCTGGTCTGTGGGAGTTTATCTGAGAGTCTGATCACACCACAACAATAGGGAGGCACCTGCTTCCTCAGCTGAGCAGGGAAGCTATCTTCCTGTTAGGAAGCAGTTGGTAATGGGATCAGTGGGAGAGATGGGAAGCGGCCTGTGAGGAGATGGAGGGAGAGGAAAAAGAGGACAGCATGACAAAGAGACACAGAGACACAGGTGGAGGTGCTGTGCTTGGTTTTGTCTGGGAAATGTTGATACTTGTAATGCTAGACAAGAAGCAGGAGAGAGAGAGAGAGAGAGAGAGAGAGAGAGAGAGAGAGAGAGAGAAGGAGAGGGAGGCTGACTTGAATTGTTTGGGATGTTATTATGGAGTCTATAATTAAATTGTTTTCATTGTTGTTGTCAGGATCAGTGGTTTCTCTCTTTGGTGGAAATCAGCTGACAAGGCTATAACCCTTTTTAGCATCTGATGATGGATGTTATTTTGCATCATGTGATCTCTTAATTGTAGGTGGAACTGTAAATATAGCCTGCTTTTTGTTGACATGGATGTTTGCCTGTCAGAGACCTAGAAGGTCAAAATGATGCACCATTGCAGTATTCAGTATACAGTATGGACTTCTTTGCCTTTTCTTATGATAAGATGACAAGTCTATCTCTGTACCCCTGCAGTGTAAGTCTGCTTGGCTTTTGGAGATTGTTTCAAATTGTTCTTCCACTCCGCCAACACTGCTTGTTATTGTCTGACTGTTGTGAGTTGCAACCCATGAAAAGTGGAAGTGACCTTGTTGACTCTTAGGGATGTGCTGCATACATCCTCTTATGAAACACCACAGACTCAGGCATTTGCAACACGACTAGCAACTCTACGTAAACAACTATGATGACACTGGATTTGGGAATGAACTTTTCTGTTAAAATAATGTATATTGTAGCACCACTCACGGTACCATGGTACCCTAGCTCTCTGGTGATATAATTGACTAATAAAGCTGGTGTAGTTATTGAATTACAGTATAGACATTTTGGCTGTATTTTCATGCTTATAATATTACATTTGCATTGACAAATTAACTGTCCCTCAGCCACCCTGCCATTAATTCATAAAAATGATTATATCATTTAAATGATAGTTACATCACTAAAGGTGTTTGTGTGTGAAATCTTTGTGACATATTTTTGTCTAACTTTTCTTTGAGAATAAAATCATTCCAATACGATTCTTGCCTCAAACAAATGTGCAATAAGGCTACTGCTGTAAAAGGGATTACATCAACACAAGTACTAAAACAGTAACTAGATGTCGTCAGCAGAGCTATTACTACTGTTGGTACTAATAAACTTGAGAACAACACTTTCACTGCATCATGCCACCTCATATAAGGTCTTGACCTCTTTTATTACCTTTACACGTCTCCAATGAACCCAATCCTGGATGCAGGAGTCATCATGGCTCTGACTTATTGGTTTCTTCCACTCTCACCGGGCTCTCATCCAGCTCTGTCCAACCCTGACAATGACCGGACCCCTTAGCACAAGTGTCCAACACGCTCGGCTCTATACCCCGGCTCAGTGCCACTCGGGACACCTTTTAGACACAATACCTCGCTGGGGAAGAGGGGCTGCTGAGAAAAACGGCTACATGGATGTGTTTACATCTGGGGCTGTTGGTATTGTTGTTGAATGGTAACTGTAGGAAAAGGAGTGAAGTGATGTGGGATAATTGAGCTTCATTCCTCTGGCCTCCTGAACTTGGGTTTGCATGAGCTTCCTCAACCCACCTCTCCACTGGTGTTAATGATGAGGTCGGTGGGTTCGATGTTTGTACAGTATTTATGTGTGTTGGTACTGTTTATGTGTGTATAACCATGCATGTGTATGAATATATAGGCTTGTTTGTGTAACACATGCAACACACATGTCCGTAGGCGTGTTTGTGTTCAGTTTTTATGTTGACTTTTGAGTTTGCATACCTGTAAAGGAATAGTTCGACATTCTGGTTCGACATCTTGTTAGCTTTCTTAGATGGGAAAATTTATACCACTTGGTACCAGCAGCTGGTTAGCTTAGCTAGCATAAAGCCGGGAGAAACAAGGAGAAATGGGTACCCTGGCTCTGTCAGAGGGTAACAAAATCTGCCTACCAGCACCTCTAAAGCTAACCTGTTAACGCGTTATATCGTCTTTGTTTAATTTGTAAAAAAAAAAAAAAAAAAAGAAAACCAAAAAGACACAACTGGGGGCTTTGTGCCCTGCCTATTTCTTGGCCGGGTGCAGTAACTTTCAGAAGTCTTGTAATCACCGTGAGGTTGCAAGGCAACTTCTCCCAGCCAAGAAATAGTCCAGCACATATTGTTTTTTACACGGAGGTTTTTGTACAGCTTAAACAAACAGGATATAACATGTCAGTGAGGTTTAGAGGTGCTGGTAGATGGATTTTTTTTTTAACCTTCTAACGCTAAGCTAACTGGCTGCTGGCTGTAGCCTTATATTGAACAGACAAATATGAGATTGTTATCAATCTTCTTATCTAACTCTCAGAAAGAGGCAGATAAACATATTTCCCAAAATGTCTAACTATGGCTTTAAAGTGTAGTGTGTGTGTGTGTGTGTGTGTGTGTGTGTGTGTCAGGTAGGGTTATTAGGTGAGTGGGTGTGTACATGAGCGAGTGAGTCATTCATTAACACTATTCATTTGACAGCCTTCATTTATTTCTAGCTTTCATGTGAAATGGGGAATTTGTCACAGTCTGGGGAAATTTTGAGAAGATGTAATCAGGCAAATACAGTTTTGATGTTATTGCTCATTTCTGTGTGTGTTGACTTCACTCTGTAAGGACTCAGTTAACAAATACACAGAAGGCTTATTTTTCATCAGTGAAATGATATGTGTACACTTAGCTCAGATTAATATAACTAAAATGATTAAGTTTTTGATCATTTGGCTATAAACATTATGTCACCAACAAAAACTGCTGAGCTGCTCAAGTTCTAAAACAAATCTTTAAAAAGCTTTGCCTTCTTTTCTTTAGGGAAGTTCATATGTTCTGCTTCTCAAATTTGGACGTTTCCCAGTATTTGCACATGTGTATACTGTATTTCCATTGAAAAACTCTAATATGAGGTAAGAGAAGCTTAAAAATATATATCAAGTAGCAACATAATGCATTATCAGCAACCATGTAACTTTTCTTCTGACCACATATCAATGAATATTCATTCAATGTTCCAGTATTTTTAATTCCGGTATTTGTCTAAACACAAAAGTCTTACACACCATCACTTTCAGAATCTTTTTCTAGATCAAAACTAAATTTCACAGATATGTGCAGTGTCTGATTTTATGTACATTCATGGATAATTAATATTAATATATCCCATTCACTCAGATGTTTCTTAACTATTTGATGATATTTCTGGCTTTCTATCACATTGTCCAGACAGACAGATTTAAAAGACAAGTTTGTTTATATCATGTTTCAACCAATCGCAGGCCACTCCCCTATTCCCATCCAGAGATGCTGTTAGTCACTGAGCCAGGTCATCCACATTTTTGTGAAATGAACAATGTCATAAAATGCTGTTCTCGCCAAAAAACAAGAAAAATTATTACAGTACATTACCAATGAGGTAAAACAAGACACTTGCTAGATGCTCCATGCTCATCTGAAGAGCAGCAGTTTAAATGGAATATATTAAATGGAAAGTAAAAGATTTAACCAAATTGCTTTTGTTGCCTTACATTTAACCATTAACATCATTTGTGTGATAAACAAGTGTGTTAATTGTCTTAAAATGCCATTAGTGTTAGTGTTACTTAGTGTTAATCTTGTGTAGCTGAGCTCTGTTGGAGGTTGGAGGTGAGGTTGGAGTGTGGTACTGTGGTGGTCACCAAAGTAGAAAACATCTCCAAACCTCAAAGAGCTTGGCAAGACGGGGTTTCCCTGATAAATGACAACATCGGCAGCAACATACTGTATCTTGCCATTGTGTTGACCACTACATGCTTTCTTGAGTTGATTTTGTGACTGATCATATCAGGTGCAAGCAGTCCCCCCACAAAAACACCTGTGCAATTTCTGGGGGAATTCAAAAATCTTGCAATGTTGTAGTTACCAGTGAAGAAGTGGTCACTGTACAATATTGAGCATATAGCTTCTGTTTTTACTGTAACAATTTCCCTGGTTTGGGTAGCAGGCTTGGTTGACTTTTGGTTTTGGTTGGTGTCGTAGCTTCCAAAGTGTGCCATTACACACCTGTCACTGTGGTTGTTGTTTATGTACTGTAAAGAAAGCCAGGATTTATAAATCTGTCACTCGACTCTTTTATGTACCAGGGACTTACCCTGGTATCTTGTTATGCATATGGCTTCTGATGGGATGTGTTCATAACAGAACTGAAACAACTTGCCACACCTGGGTTGTCCTCAGATGCTGCGTGAAAAACAGCCAAATGCACTGATAAACTGAAAGTTCTAAAAGTGTTTGGCACATCCAGATGAGTCAGTGATGAAGATATGATGTACTTACAATGTTGTCGTCATACTAGAATTATACATTTGACCATTTTCACTATATCTCTCCAATCTGCAGCGTTATTTCACAACTCTGCTAAGCGTGGTTCTGATTTCAAATCTGAAATCATTAATGGCTGTTTTTCTCTTTTACCCTACCGTCAAAGTCATGTTGTGAAAATTGTGGGCTTGTTGCGGTATGTCTAAATGTTGCTGACAGAGCATGTTGATTCATGTTTAAATGTCATTTATCCAGTAGATGTACTCATCCTCCTTGTATCATGTAATTGCTGCCAGTAGGCGTATATATCTTTAGTTGTCAATTATGTATTTTACACTAATTACGCAACATCTGTGTTGAGTTTCAATAAGGCTTCTGTTTGTAAAACTTGTTAAACTGTCAATCCTTCTTCCAGTGTGTTTGGTTTGTGGCAGCATCTGGACAGACATCACTGACTTGGAGGTAGAGGTTGTTTGTTGTCGTATGACTTAATCTTTTAAATATATCACAGAACATGATAGCTAATGAGGCTCTTCTCAACATTTTTTTAGTCTTTTTATAAAACTGTCTGATTTGAGGCAGAACAAGCGTGTTGTACTGAATGTGACATTTCAGGAACTATGGCAACAAAACAGCAATACAAGCAACACCGTGTCTGTTTTCCCTTCCCCTTAGAAAGGTCCCTTTATGGTTTGTTTATCTTCTTCGACTAATTTTCATACTTACTGGGTGATCTGCCTTCATGCAAAAAGACGTGATAACACATACTGTCCGTGAAAAGAGAGGAGTATGTTTGTGTGCATGTCTGCATGTAACCATAACAGATAACATTCCACAGAATACATGAATGGGAATGGAGTTACGTATCATGTTTTGATACTTAATATCAGCTCTGTCTCTCGTCCCTCCACAGAACCTGAGCAGTGAAGATGCAACACACCTCATGTACAGAGGACAGGATCCAGCATGCTTTGGACAGGTGTCTGGATGGGCTGAGACAAAGCCCCACAGCAGCACACCACTGGAATGGTAAGACTTCAGGGGCTACCACGGCTGAGTTTTGGTTGTGTTGAACAGAGTTTAGTCAGGTCATGTAGCAGTGAAGCATGTAACAACAATTAATTATGTTTCTGCACTGCTACAATGAGGAAAATTGAATTTCTGTAGAAATTATGATGTACCTTTTCATTTAAAACATCTTAGAAATGGGAGCTTAATACAGAAACAGGCTTGTTTTTAGCATGATTACAATACATTTTTGACTTTGTTGTGTTTTGATCCCATGTGGTCAGAGTGTTTGTCATGCATGTACTTCTTCAGTTCTTGAAAATCTTTTTTTTTAAAAAAGCTCTGCCATAACTCTGCCAATATGCACCATCCAATTTATTTTATTAATGATTGCAATTTTTTGTCAGCACCGGCATCCAGATCTACATCAAAAAAATATACACAGTGACTGATAATCATGGGGCACATGCAAGATTACAGTGCTATACAGTATTTCATTAAAAATAGCAAAAATTCTTAATGTTAAAAATGTTCAACACAATTTTCCAATAATAATCCTTTAAAAAAAGGGTTAAAAAAGGTCATGAATGTGCTCCTGTATCTGAAGCCATGCCGAAATCATATCACTTGTTCAAAGTCCATGGCCTTAACTTCCCACCAAATTATATTAAAATCTGTTAGCAGTTTATTAATTAAAACATTCAGATATACAGAGTGGGACTGAAAACAGAATCTCCTTGGCAGAAATTGGTAAGGTTTATAGAGTGGATGCCGATGGAGTGGGAAAACATTGTCTTTCACTGTTTCATTTAGTAGTCTTAAGCTGTTTGCAGCTCACACTGCAGCTCAGGTGGTAGAGCAGGTTAGTTCAATCGACCTTTTTCACGGCAGACATTTTGACATCTCATAGCAGGAAAAGCACAGATGTATTTAATAACATTAACGATGGCTGCATTCCACTTAGAGGAGGTCCTGGTATTGTGTGTGCTGGCTCACTGGAATACCTTACTGGGACACTGAGCTGCTGTTAATGTTATTAGTTCCACCTGTTTGTTTCCTACAAGTCAAAATGCTGTGAAAAAGGTCTATTGTAGGGTTGGTGGTTCAATCCTGGCTCCTCCTGTGCACATGTGCCTCAGCCGAATCAATGTAAAATCAAACATAACCTTTTATTCATGTTTTTTTGTCTGGTGTGCTAATCTTGCACTCACAACGATCGAGCAGTCTTGCTCAAGGGCTTGTGGCTATTGCATCGGGTCAAACTTGTTACCTTCTTCTTCTAGGAAGGCAATACATTTTCTCAGAAATATCAGCCCCAGTACACACATTTGGATGTGATATGTGCTGTTTACAGTGCTGACTCGAACAGAAGGCTGTTGTTTGTTCTCGTTTTCTTAACACCAGGTCAGTGTGTGATATTTACCCTGCCAGCACATGGGGCATATGGACATAAATGTATCTGAGTTTGTTGTTGGTGGCACTGTTGCTGTATAATAATCCGGGTAACGTGTTACTGGGTGCTGGAGGAAGTTGTGTGAATAGACAGCTGGGAGGAAGTGGTGGTACAGACCGCAGTGTGAGTGAGGCATCGTGAGGCAGGACCCACTGTGACGCAGGGTGTAAAAACAGATCGGATGATCAATTTGGCATCAGCTTCCCGCGTGCCAACCAGTGCCATACAGAGTGATGCATACTTAATCAAACATAATGGACTGTCATGGTGTGATTTTGACATTTAAACCGTGTTAGCTGAAGCTGGAGTTTCTTTTTCATGTTTCCTTCTCCACTTCACTTCTTTTTTCATGGCATGGGCCTTCATGACTCCAATTTAGAAGATTTCCAGGGATGTGTATGTTGTCCATGAGTGTAATCACATTCATGTGTGTGAACTTGCTTACCAATAGCAGTACTGGTACTGAGATAAATTCATTTGAAAACTTGCAGCTTCATTTCCAGTGCTGGCATATAATAAAAATCGTCCCGTAGAGCGCTCTAGTAAATACTTACTAAATACTTAAAAATACTAAATGATGGGTGCACAGAAATTCAGAGTAAAACAGCAACTGACAAGTTTCTTGGAAAACTATTTTGTGTAACCTGAACAACTGCTGAAGTGTTACTTCCTTGGAAACTGAGCCCCTTAGAGATGCACACTCGGAGGCGTTGAGACCAAGGGATCAAATGGAAAGTAAGGTGCTTGTGAGGAGTCAGCAAACACTATCAGTTGATTTTGTGAGAGTGACAGACTTCAGATTAGTGTGGTTTGAGATAATGTATGCACAGCTCTCTCCCGTTGTTTTTATCTCATGTTTTCATCTCACATGGTAGTAGAAAATGTGCAATCAGAGCACGGTGGAACAACACAATTCCTTCCTTTACATCCCAAAGTTTTACGTTTAAATGAAAAGTTTCTAGTGGGCTTTGATGAAAAAAAAAAATTGAATTTTAAATCCACATTTTATGTTACATGGCCAATGATGATCTGAGTCTAGCTATCCCCAATTTTTGCAAATTTCACTTTAACACCACTTAAATTACCTTTATTTTTGCAATGTTTGGTTCCAAAAGACGTTCTTCTGGGGAAGATACTTTAACTCTGTTTTCTTGCAACAGGAAATCTGTCTTGCCAGTGTACAAACATCCTAACTGAAAGACTGAACTGAACAAATGGTGATAAAACACACCCTTGCAGTTATGGGCTTTAAAGCCCTGATATGAGTAGCTGCAAACCTGCATTTGGTTTATGGCAGTCCCAGAGCCCAATGCAAGATTGTCTGATACCCACTTAGTTTACACAGCGTTGTATATATGACGGTGTTAGATGTACTTTCATTCCTATAGGCTATGATTTGTTGAATTTCACAGCGGAAATTAAATGCCTCATACGAACTGAAATTTCAGCTTGCAATAAATGATACACATTTGTGTAATTGTTATTTTCTTATTTGTTGTGATAGTATGCAGAAAACTGCTGCCTCAGCTGAATGTCCGCACATATAGGTGAAATAGATGCGCAATAAAGATGTGAGATATGCAGTCAAGTTAAGGTTAATGACGACATTGTTTGTATAAGGTTGAGCTTACAATACATTCATAGTAAAAGAAACATTTCCACTGTCCAACATTTCTGTGCTGGTGTTATACTGTATGTAATCTGTTAAAACTACAGCTACTTGGCAGCATTTTTGACAGCATAATCAGTTGCTCAGAAACCAAAGCCAATAAATATGTATACAGTACCTGGTTAAATAACAGTGAAATAAACTTGGCTCCCTGTCTCATCAGAAAGCGTGCATTTTTGCCTGCATGCTAAAAGCACAAACACATTTACTTGTATTATTACAATGCACTACCAATACATTGCTGACCAGAACATTCTTGTATTAGCTCTGCTGCTGTCAGAATATACACCAACCACATTTAGCAGTGACAAATAGCAAATTATATATTGTTACACTACCGGCCATATACAGATATAACTACACTATTACACAACAGTTAGTTCTCTCAGTATTAATTCCAAGAAGGTTTCAAGAAACCTCCTCTGCACTAGTCAGATACAGAATGCAACAAAAACAGGTCCACGGTGAGACTTAACCCATCACTAGTTGGTGTCTCTTAGCTCTGCTGGAGCATAAAGGCAGTTTTTTACTGTCCTGGCTAGTGGTAGTATCCTTAGTGATGGACTCTGTCTCCTACACGTCTGCTGTAACCCTGACAACATACAGTATGTGAAGTGTTTAATATCCTATGCACGTGTACATTGATAATTCATTATTGACATAGGCAAAGTTATCCTTAATTTTCTTTAACCCACATGCAGTGTGGCATGACATTGAACATATCCACAGAACTTTATTTTAAAAGATTTTATGGGTAAAATCAGGGCTTGAGAGGTTACAGTAAAATAAGCTTTTCTGCCTTCAGAAATGTTTTGTGTTTCTAGCAATTCTTTTTGGGTTTGGCACAAAATTGTTATGGTGATGTAAAACATGTGACTTCTGTCTCTGTCATCTCTTTCTGTGATTGCATGTTGAAGTTGTTCATTACCATGAATCCACATGTGCTGTCTTTCAGTGCTGATGTGCTCGGCGGGTCAGTCAATGAACCGCTGGAGCCTGGAGGAGATGGTGAAGAGGGACCCTGAGAACTTCCTCATCCTCTTACAACAGATCATCAGAAAGACCAAAGAGGTGAGAGGACAAAGGTCAAAGGGAACATATTGTCCATTGTATATGTTGTGTAGTAACGTCTATGTTTGGACTAATCACTGCTCTCTTTCTGTCTGTCTGTCTGTCTCTCTCAATGTGTGTGTGTGTTCATGTGCGAGTTCAGGTTCAGGAGCAGTGTCAGTACGAACTGGTGGCTCCCCTCGCTATAATGTTCTCCTCCACACTGCTTCAGGTACAAATCATCCTCATTCAGATGTTATCAAATCCTTTAACCTTTCATTACCTCTCAGTACCATTCAGAGAGTACTCTCCATCAAAAGGTCAATCAGTTCCTCAATTGAAACTACTGTGATGTTTTTTTTGTAGATGTTCTGACAAAAGCTTCCAGCGCAATTGAAAAATCACTGTAACGCACAACACTTACTGGCTTGAGCATTCATACTTCCTAAAATCCAGTGGTCCAGTAACAGTACACAAAAATCACATAATTGGAAATGTGATTATTTGATTTATTACAGTTTGAACTGTGTAGCAACTGATAACATTACAGCTTTGAGGTTTTGTAATGACGTGACAAATGTACCTTTGGTTGTTTGTCATAAAGCCTGTAATATAATACAACAGTGGATAATGAAATAACATCACATTATTACACTAAACTGGGTTAAATACCTCATAAGGTATGTAACATGTTTTTAGTTGATGATGTAATGATACAATTGAGCAGTATAAGCCAATATTGTTATTACATCGTCAGTTAAAGTTATATTACACCCCTAATGAAGCCATAAAGGCCAATGGGTAATTATTAATTATTTTTTACATCAAAATCAATATCAAAAAATAACATGTGATAGATTGATCAATAATGAACATAATTGCTCTATGCAAAACAATAACACATGAAGCCTCAAACAGGTCTCGCTGCTCCTTTAAAGAATTACACTAAAATACCTGATTTGTGCTTTGGTTGCAGACACCATACTGTCCTCCAGACACAGAGCTGCTGGAGGAAGCTATTGAGGTGTTTCGTTGCTTCCTCACCTGGCCTGAGCCTTACTGCAGTGTGTGTAAAAACCTCCTCTCCACACTACAGCAGGAGATGAAGGCCCCAGGTAAATATAGATGGGTTAATTTTGTTTAAAGGCCTCTCTATGTGTATGTGTTTCTATTTATCTACTGGTCTGCCAGTCTTTGAAACGTTGACTTACTGTTGTCTCTCAACCCTTGTAATCGTCTTCCCCCTAGTGACAAGTCAAAGAAGTGCATTTAGGATGACACATAGGCAAAATGACACTTCTTAAACCACAAACACCACTAACAACAACAGCAATGACCGGAAGATGATAAGGCTTCAGGTTGAACTGGGCGCTTCATACTAACGTCAAACTGTTTGAAAGTGGATGAAGCTTCAGCATTTACAAAACAAAAAAAGCAGAAGCCACACATGAACACTTACACTGAAATGTACAGGAAGGGTAAAGGAAGTGCTAAAAACACAGCAACAGATTCAATGAAAACATCTGACTGAAATGAATGGATAGGTGTTAAAGGGTGATTTGATCTATGATCTATATTTGAGCTATCAGTGTTTCACTCTTTGAAGCCCTTTGCTGCTTGTGTATTTTTAGTTTAACATTGGTGCTCAATCTATTCTAAACTTCATTTTGTAATTACAGTGTTTAAAAATATAAAGCCATCATTGATACGTGATATGTCATTGTGCTCTTGTCAAGTTGTTAAAACCATCAACAGATAAAATAAAATCATTTTTCTATTTTCCTCATAGGGATTTCCTTTCAGAGACTGGTGAGAGAAGAGCAGGGTCTCATCACCCCTAGCCTGTGCTCCAAGACCATGTAAGTCCACACAATACTTTTTTTTAATAAAGCTCTTCAGTTTCTCACAGCTCATCTTTGACTTTGCAAGGGTTTCATTCCTTAAGAAATGCTGGTGATATTCAGACATTTGTATTATTAAAGGATTCTGAATTCTGCATATGCACATAAAACTTGTTTGTACCTCTTTGAACAGCTGCATGTTCATGACAATCTATTTTCGGTCCAATTCAGACTGTGTTATCTTTGCACTCTTGCACCTTCTGCTTCCTTGTTGAAAAGGGCAGTTTTTTCATACATGTCAGTGGTTCACAGTAAGCTTATCTGATCGGATGCCATACTTTTAAAGTAAAAAAACAAAACAAAAATAGCATTCAGTGTCCTTAGTTAACTGAATTATAGCTCTCAGGTTGTTAACATTTACTATAGCAGGGCTATTCAATTACACATTCAATTGGGCCAGATTTTAAAACCAGGAAGTGTAGATGGGCCAGACATTTTCAGCAACCTTTTTTTAGTTTTAGTAATGTATGTAATAAAAAAAGAGCAGGTGTTTGGAGATGGCGGTAAAATAAACAAATACTTGCCAGTCCAGGCAGGGTTAAACTGACGGTTTTCATTGTCAAAATTACGTTTCAGGGCTGACAGAGACATATTTTCAGTAGAGCACTTCCCTACTTGTGACTGTCAATAGCCAGATGTTTTGAAAAACTACTAAGCGTGGTCGGAACTCACATGAGAAAACGTTGATTTCTGAAAGATATGATTGGCAGTGTTGCTACATCCATCAACATCCTGCCCGATCGGTTCTGCGCATGTGCAACTCTCAACTCTCTCTACTTCCATACACTATATATGTAGTTTACCTGTTTTGTCATATATCAGATTTATGTGTGCCGGGCCACTGAAGTTGCTTCTGGGCTGGATGTGGCCCGTGGGCCGCCAATGGGATAGGCCTGTACTATAGGTTCATGGCCTGGAAAGTCCCTTTTCTTCCCCTTCACCACCCGCTAAACTCCACCACCATCGTAGCACCCTGGTGGCTGTTTGGTCTCCCATGTGAATTTGTGTACGTGCTCACACATTGTCTGCTGCCTGCAGGACTGTGCTGCTGATGAACCCAAATGAGGTGCCCGCTGACTTTGTCTCTGTGGCTGAGCAGCTCAGTTGCATTCAGCACTCACAGAAAGAGAGCTACATCACTCTGATCAAACACGCCTTCCAGTCCACACTAGGCACCAAGTACCCTCTACATCGTATCCACAGAGCCCTGCAGGTATGTGCTCAGAGCGGTGGTTCAGAGGCACTGGACTATGCACTAGAATCTACAGATAGTTCTCAAAAACAATAACATTATATTTTGAGTACAATTTGTGTTTCAAATTGCCTTTGTGGTATGGGGTCACATTATTTAAATTTATATACAGATAACAGTTACAACTACATTTCCCTTTAAACTCTGTTTGTATGCATTTAAAATGAATACCAGGAGTTCATAGTATTTCAAGGTAACTCCCAAAAGGCTTTACATTTTTTTTATACATTATACTACCATGTAAGCAATACCGAGGAATTGAGTAGCATTCCATCTACTGTACAGTATGTTACATCCACACTTTTGAAGAAGAAGTTAACACAAACCATCAGAGAGTGCATTATTATTTAAAAAATCAGAGAGGATGACAATACAGGAATGTGTGAAGACGTGTACCTTTACTTATACCATGTCATGAATACTTTTTGCAGGCAAAAACTGTGAATGAATTAGGGGAGATCTTCTCCACGGTAAGTGATGTCTTAGAGACAGCCGCTGCCATGAGTGACCCTCTGAAGGGCCGCAGTCATGTGATCCAGGGACTTGAGCGACTGAGGGAGAGCATGAGTATCCCAGCATCCAATGGAAGGAAGTCTGACGGTAAGAGGGCAGGTTTCATGAACTGGGGGATATATACATAATGTATCACATGATAGCTGTATTTCAGTTTCCAGTAGATAGACCTCTGATCAGCTGTTTTTTCTGTTGTCGCCTTCAGGAATGCTACAAACTCTACCACTGCCTACAGCCAAGTGTTACATGTTTCACTGGGAAAAAGATAACTTTGGTAAAGAATTCTTTATGGTACTTTACTGATTTATATATGGGAATTATCTTTCTCCTTTGAGCTCATGGAGATTCACTAAATCCATCGGACAATCTTCGCTACCGCTTTACGTGAAATTTATTCTCAGTTTTAATATGATAAAAATACAAACTATATTTCCAATACAAAGCACATTTAATTTATTTACTTGTTGTTTTTTTGTCTTTTTTGATAGCTAAATGTTAATCTTATTTCATAGCTAAATGTGATTGATATTTGTCTATTTTGATTCCTGCAGATGTTTTGAACACCCTTTTGGAGCATGACCCTGATAACCTGGCAACTAATGGGCAGGCTGAGGAGGAAGAGGAGGTAGACACTGATGATGATGAGGAGGAGGAGGATGTGACAGAGATTGATGTAGAAGAAGAGGAGGAGGAAGAAGACAAAGAAGAGGAGGAACATGGAGTAGAATTGGCTTCAATGTGTATCATCCCTAATGGCTGCAGCGTCAACCATCGTGCCTCCACCTTCTCCACCATCTCCTCCCTGTCCACCGCCTCCAAAGACTCCATGTTCTCCACCTTGTCCGTAACTTCAGAGTCCTACGCTCCATCCCTCTTCTCTGTCACTTCTGGAGCTGACAGTGACTACTTTGAAGATTCTGATGACTACATCTGCTCCTCTCCCGTCGCTGAAAAATGTTCACCAAAGTCTATCAACAAAACTTCGGCTCGGCTCAGCCAGCACTTTTACCGGCTCTTCATCAAACCTAAGAGCCCTCGCTCACTTTCCCGGGCCAAAAGCTTAGGAAACACGGAATCAAAAGACATTTTAGTTGTGCGAGAGAAGCGCTCCAACTCTTTGCCACAGCAAGTCAAGTTACGTAGTCCTGAGCCCCTACTCCAGCCACAAAGTCAAACTCTCAGACATGTCTGCTTCCGAAGGAGACCTATTCTCAGCAGTGATGAGGACAGTAAGAATACTACGCTGAGGGTGGTGGTGTTCGGTGCTGATCATGTAGCAGGGAAGGTGGCCCGGGCCTACAATAGCCTGAGGAGGAAGGAGAGTGCATGCCCACGTCTCAGCAGGGCCTTCAACCTTCAGTTCTACTTTGTGCCTGTGAAGAGGGACTCAGCAGCAGGGCCAGGGAGTCTGAAGTCCCCTAGTCCTGTGGTTCAAAAAGGAGCTGCCCTCTTTAATGTAAGTAGAAGAATACTCACATTAAACTTCATACATTGAACACAAATTTTGTTTCTAACATCTTATTTACTAAGCTGGCAAAGATCGGAGTTGTAAAGTACAGAGTAAAGAAAGCCACATGGCTACAGTGTAAAAGACCCAAAAACACGCACATATGAGAATTCCACTGTGTGGTTGTAATTGTTGCTTTTTCTCAAGCAGGATCTTCACCTCATGGGCACTGGGGACAGTACTAACGACATTGCCCATCTCCTTGGTATGTTGGACCCTTGGTACGAAAGAAACACCCTCAGCCTGCTTAACTTGCCTGCCAATGTCGTCTGCCAGGTACAACTGGAATCATTTTTACACTGCCTAACTAAAATTAATCTAAAAGTCAATCATTCATGTTTATCCAACCATGAACATGACATGCAGATAGAGCATAAATACCTTTCAACAATACCCAATGTTTTGTTTAGGCTATACCTACATAAATCATCTTGCTGTATAGTTGTATTAAGTGTTAAATTGTTTTTGTATTGCTCTGCAGCAAACCTCAAAGACAGAGTCAGAGTCATATGATAGTTCATATGAGCAGCGTCTGCCCATCCTGGCTGATTTGGTCCTGTACTACTGCCGCTATGCTGCCCGGCCAGCTCTGATCCAGCTCTATCAGGCTGAGGTCAGACACGCTTTTACACACATAAACACACACACACACACACACACACATGCACACACATAACCAGACCATGGTACTCTTGTGAACAGAAATAGGACCCTGATGCCCTCTGCGTATTTGTAATAACTAATGAAACACTGTTCCACTTTCAGTGATTGATTGAGGTTTTTTGGTGTTGTAGATGACGTTAGCTTGTGGAGAGAGAAGGACCGAAGTGTTCGTCCACTCCCTAGAGTTGGGTCACACCGCAGGAACACGAGCCATCAAGGCTATGGGTGAGTGTGACACACACACCAAACACATGCACATATCCTAGCAACTGTGCCACAAACAAAAAAAAAATCTGCCACATTTTCCTTTCAGTGAAATGCATCATCCGTTTTTATGAGGTTGAGACTGGACTAAATATATGGTAGAGGAACATCTGCTATTTCTATATCATGATTCAGTCTACTTCTACTTTTCTAGTTTCACTCGTCGCCACCACTTGCACTTCTGATTTTTAATTTCCTTTGAGAAGTAAAAAATTCTGGGAAAGCTGCTTATGTCTCATGTCCGGTAGTTACTGTGGAAATGACTGTATTCCATTACTTACAATATTCTTCACAGAAATTATCTAGTTTTTGTTACTGCAAACATATCTTCCACTGTAAAACTTTTAATGTCTTATTTAACAGTGTTGTAGCATTATTTTGCACTGTATAACTGAAACCCTACTCTCACATTGATCACTAATGTGTGCGTGTGTGTGTGTGTGTGTGTCTTTTTCACTCTTTATATAGGTGCTGCCAGTAAACGGTTTGGTATTGACGGTGACCGAGAAGCAGTGCCTCTAATGTTGGAGGTGGTGTACAACAGGGTAAGATGGTGTTTGATTTTATTTACTATCAAAATGTGTGTCTTGAAGCTGCACTTTACAATACACCATAACATCAACAGAATAACATCCCATTACCCCTTTGGAGACAGTGCAGCTTCTCCCCGTTTACCCTAATTCAACTGGTTTCGGTTATGGTCACTTCACTCCACCTACAGGAAATGACACATCAAAATTTAAGTCTGCTAAACAGCACTGAGCATGTGTCCTGTCCTAACAAAGCTAGAGCTTTTGTCTCTGTGGTCCCTGTGAAGCATTAGAGACTGGTAAACATGATGTACCTCTTTACTGATGTTATAACAGCTCTTAATCTATTATCTGTCCCTTATCTTTCATGTTTTGTTCCCAATTCAAAATTCCTAATCTAGTTATGCTGCAGTTATAATCTTTAAGGTTTTTCTCATTTCCCAGTATTTTAGTGTTTTTTCCAAAACAGCAATAATCCTATCCTCCCTTCTCCTCCCATTTAGGTGGTGATTAGTGGGAGAAGCCAGTGGAAAAGAGAAACCAAAGTCTGTACTTCAGTAAACTTAACCAAAGCATGCAAGAATCCTGAGGAACTAGGTATGCTACAGCCAGTGGCTATTATGATACATGGCTAAGTCACTGAACTGCTTAACACCACATACTAATTACTGTTTATAGTGAAAAGGAATATTTTTTCATCAGCAAGTCATCAGTGCTGATTGTTGCAAATTCAGGTCATTCATTAATCTCATGGGAACTATACTTTATACTGTTAGTCCAGCTAATGGTAAATGTAAATTCCTTAATATTTTCCTTTTGGTAAATGCATTAGGTGATGATGAAGCAATTACTGTCAGATGTGCTAGTGTATTCATAATTTACAATCTCTGGCAGACTCAAAGATGGAGTGCCTGCAGCTCACGATGACTGAGGTCCTGAAGAGACAGAATGGTAAAAGCAAGAAGGGCTACAACCAGGTGAGCTAGATGTGACATCAGTCTGTCTTGGTAGTTTGCGGTTGAAAGCAGCAACATGCTTTCACAAACAACTTTGCAACACATTCTCTATTTAAAGACAGAGACCTAAATACATTAATCTCACACTTGTGTCACCTGAATCTCTCATCTCACGTATGCTGAGAACAAAGTTTTTCACACTGGCAGCTTGATGGAACAAAAAGCCACAACACAGGCAAGAGTCACGTCTGTTTTGCTTGTGTTTGTTTTGGCAATATCGTTTGCTCAACATCATAGCTTAATCTCTTAACCTCATTTAGATTTGGAGCTTTGATTTGCAATAGTCATTACAAACCTCCGCAGAATGTAGACCTATTTAAATGATTGATTTTTAGCTCAAGGCTCTCTTTGCAACTCAGAGACAAAAACAAGTGCTTCAAAAACAAAAACAAAACTCAGACAAGCTGCAATAGCAATTCATATCAAATGATACACAAATGTGCAAATATATTAATATATATAATATGTATCTGTTTTTTCTCCAAAAGGTTTATTCATGAGATGCAATGCATTTAGTTTTGCTCTATTCCTTCGTTTTGTAGCAGCTGAGCATGACAGAGGTGAAGGTGGACAAGGTGCAGGTCAGTGGTGCTGGAAACACGACCTTTGCTGTATGCCTGGACCAGGATGAGAAAAAAATACTGCAGAGTGTCACCAGGTGTGGAGTTAAGATAATCACACAAACGTTTGTCTTTCTATACTTGGGAGGACCCTCACTGACATAATGCATCCCCTAGTTAAACTTAATTCTAACCAAAACCAAGTCTTAACCTTCAGTGTTATTATTTATCTAACCCATGTGTCTCCCTCTGCCCCATATAGATGTGACATATCAGTGTGCTATAAACCCGACAGCTCCACTGACTGGAGGCTAAGAAAATCCCGAAACTCAGCCCAAATTCAGCCTCTCCACCCGACCTTCTGCTCCCTCCTCTGCCTGCCCATAGTCACTTTCTGTGGGGCTCTTCCCTGAGACTGCTGACCACTGGTTTGGATGGTTTGAAAGGAAAGATTCTGTGCACTGTTATTTATATGCTCTAAGTAACAGACACTGACTGCAGAAGGAAAGTACACAGGACATGCACATAAGTGCGCATGCGCCAACGTGCGTGCTGCCTGTTGCCGTAGCTCCGTCTCGTTTAAAGAGTTTCCCCTCGGGGATCAATAAAATATTTCTGATTTCATCATTTCTGCCTGCTGTCTTGAAGCTGCTGTTGCCAAGATCAGATGACGCCTCAAACGGCAGTGGGACGCAACTCTTGGAAACACGAGGACTTGCGCAGAAGGGGTAATCAGGAAACTGCAGACCTGGCTGGCCTGTGACCGTTAATACAAACACATGCTAAAGAACCTGAGACACAAAGAATGACTAGAGATACAATAGTTCTAATGATGCTGAGTCCAGCTTTCTCAGTACAAAGCAATCATTCATTGTTGTTAAGGAAACTGTTCAAGTTTCATTCCACGGGTTTCAGTTTTTCTTTCCCTGTTTTCAGAGAAGTGACCTTACCCGCAGTAACATTAGAATGTAATTTGGTCAAAAAGGGTGAATCTACAGTACAGGATCTCGGGTGAGATGGCACCCAAACTGGCAACACCAATATGAGTAATGAATAATAAGCCTTGGTCCTACCGAGAGATGGAATGAAAAAATTTAGACATCAGCTTGAAATCAACCTACATGGACATAGAGGACCAGAAGAATTTTTTACACCTGTTGATCAGACTGCACTATGTAATGCCTCCATTAGGGGTAATTATGGGACTATGTGACTATATTTGAGAATGGACACTATGGACTCACACAATATGTAAATGTTATGTTTGTAAAATATTGTATTGCATGCTTTAACTTGAATGTTACACCATAATGTGGTCTGTCTGTTTTACATGGGCATAAAATTTCTCCTATGGAGTTACAATGAAGCCACTGTTTAACTGGAGTTATACATATGACCAGCAGGGGGTTCTGTTGACCTCCATTTCACTTCAGTTGAAGTACTGATTACTTTAACAATCCAGAGTTGGCACACTTGTAGTCATGTCTCACTTTGTAATAACTGTAATGGAAGTTATGTATAGACCATATTTTTGCTCTTGCAAAGTGATAACCTTTATTTCATTAAGGGCACAGATGGAAAATACAAATTTGATATTATGGTGCTGAAAAATACATTTGGATGCATGTCATCCTTTATAAAAAAAAAGTAACTGATTAATTGCACTTTGCATACTGTAAACTATGACATTTTTAAGAAAGTCGTATTGTTGGTGTAAAGGGATAATATCCTGATCACCTGACTGAAACTGAAATAGTAGCACTGCACAGAAATATATTTTATGGAATTGAAGCACTTGAACATTATAGGTACTTTTATGTTCAGATGAATGCCTGTCACCACTGCCCTCTCCCTTCATGCCTTCTCTGATGGAAATATTGCAAATACAATATTAGTTTAATAGTTGTATGTGTATCACCTATGCAATGTTTACATCTTAAATTCACTGTTCATTAAAATATGTCTTCAACTGGGTATTAATTTTCATCTTGATATTTGCCTTAATTTGAAGAGGCGCTGTATATCACCAACTTGTTATTGTGTACATATACAGCAAGTATGGGTACGGTGGTGAAATTTAATTGAATACATTCACTCAAGTACACTACTTATGTACAGTTTTGAAAGACTTCTATCTTACATATGTATTTTCATTTTGTACTAGATTAAACTTCTACAGGCAAAGACTTTTGCTTTTCACTCCACTACATTTATCTGACAGCCATAGTTACCACTTTTTAGGTAAAGATTTTACATACAAAATATGTGATCAACTTAAAATACTATAAAATATGATGCATTGTTACTACCAACTCCAGGAGCAGATAGAGGTGTAAACAACAACTTATAATGATTACTCAGCTGCATCAGGCTGATGATATCACAGGCCTAAACTGGTTATAAGATAAAACAGTACTTTTACTTTTGATACTTTAAGTACATTTCACTGATACAGATTTAATTCTGTACTTTCACTTTGGCAAGAATGTAGGACATTTCCTTGTAGTGGAGTTTAGAGTTTTTTTTAACATTGAGGTAGGCTATTGCTACTTTTACTTAAAGATCTAAATACTGATTCACCAGTGTGTGTGTATATATATACAGTGGTGTTCAAAAGTGTCTGCCCCCTTCCTGATTTCTTATTTTTTTGCATGTTTGTCACATTTAAATGTTTCACATCATCAAACAAATTTAAATATTGGACAAAGATAACATAAGTAAACACAAAATGCAGTTTTTAAAATGAAGGTTGTTATTATTAAGGGAAAACAAAATCCAAACCTACATGACCCTGTGTGAAATAGTGATTGCCCCCTAAACCTAATATCTGGTTGGGCCACCCTTAGCAGCAATAACTGCAATCAAGCGTGTGAAATAACTTGCAGTGAGTCTTTTACAGCGCTGTGGAGGAATTTTGGCCCACTCATCTTTGAATTGTTGTAATTCAGCCACATTGGAGGGTTTTCGAGCATGAACTGCCCTTTTAAGGTCATGTCACAGCATCTCAATAGGATTCAGGTCAGGACTTTGACTAGGCCACTCCAAAGTCTTCATTTTGTTCTTCTTCAGCCATTCAGAGGTGGACTTGCTGGTGTGTTTTGGATCATTGTCCTGCTGCAGAACCCAAGATCGCTTCAGCTTGAGGTTACGAACAGATGGCCCAAAGTCTTCATTTTGTTCTCCTTCTTCCTCTGTCAGCCTCACTAGAATGCTGTATCAAATTCACATCTGAATCCATGTAAGGTTCGGCTATTATGCAACAGATGTTGAATAAACATTCACAAACAGTTGCTCAACTATATTACTAATATACATATTAGTAATATACTATATGAGGAAAGCAGTAAGATTATTGAAGGATTACTGTAATGCTTCTATAAGAAGCTATCTATCTCTCATATGGGCCTGTATAAACTTTGGAACACCTGTGGCGTAAATTATGGTTTATATGGATAAGTGCTCTGATTGGTTTGCAACGCAAGTGCTTAATGACATGCCATTGGTCGGTTGCAGCAGTGGGCGTGGTCAGCAGACTCACTGACAGACTGGAGCCGACAGAAGTGTCACCGACAGAGAGACGATACAGGAGGCGAATGGAGCTGTTTGTACAACTTAACTGCACGTAAGTTTTCCCAAAGACAGAAATATTTGATGTTTTACCAATTGCAGACATCTTTACATCTCTACTTTATAGTTTAGTGTCAATTTATTTGCGGAAACGTTCATGTCAACGAATATAAATTGTAGTCCGCTAATATTGCGGATGATATTTAGGCTTCGTTAGCCTACTGTGTATGTAACTATAGATATACATTTAATTCCGTTTAACATAAACTTGTCAGTGGATATTTTATCTATATTCATCGTATACCTACTGTTCTTAACTTCTGAGTTGACCTGTTTATATTTGCGGATGTTTTTTTTTTTTTTTGCTGCTACTCATTTCGTCTTAATGATGTTCACGTTTTGCACTAAGGCTAGGCTATTATCTGATTTTGTCAGTATGCAATATGCAACTTACTGTACTGTGCAGATAAGATGTGGTTCACTGCACCTGGCTGAAATATCTTACCAGAGATTCCTGTGCTGCTGTAGCTTATACTGTATGTTAGCCGCTCTTTTACACCTCATCTGTTTTTTTTTTGAATGGGCTCTTCTTTTACATGTGAGTCGGGCTCTATAAACTTCATACCCCATAAGGCTGCCAACTCACGTACTGACCGTGAGACTCACGCAATTGACACCTTTCACACGCTTTCACGCCACACGTCCATTTTCTCACACAGTGAAAAGCAAATCAAATGTCTGATAACGTCAGTAGGGTTATGGATTAAACATGCAGAGAGTAAGACAGCTTTTTCTGGTGTATATTTACCACTTTTCTGGTAGACTGATTAAACTAAGCATGATAGCCATGTTAATCATAGTGTGTTTTAAGTAGCTGAGAATATAATGAAAGCTCCCAGACCCCACGATGTATTGTGTGTGCCCCCCCCTCAAACCAATGTTACACCCTTGAGGTGAGTACTACAAATTTGTAAATCAAGTCACCAATAGCAACCGTTAACAATAGCTAAAATATAATTAACCCACCAGATTCTCCCGAGAGTGCCATTTTTCAATGCCCCCTTCCCCCTTGTCCTCCTGACTTGTCCACCCCATAAATTCACTAGAATGCAGGAAAATAGTCTCTGAAAGTTTTCTGTGGGAAGATCCCCGATTACCCTGGTTAGGTTTGATCTCCCGATTTAGGCTATGATGTCTGGAGGTCGGCAAGTATGCTGATTTGGCTTTTCATCTATACATGCTTTGAAATTGTAAATTTGGCTGCTGAACTTTTTAAACAAAATTCCTGGGGGTTTAGGAGTGATGACCCCGACCCCTGCAGTCGGTTTAATTTTTCCCTCCTGAGATAATAACAAGGGTTTGATAACAGTGCCTGATCTGATTGAAGCCCTGGCTCTCTGTTGTGTCTGTTGGAAGTCTAAGAGCACAGCTGCATTTCCTCCGACTTCCTTATTTTAGATCCGAGCTTCCTGGTACCAATTTGGGGTGAAGGGGATGCAGGGTGGCTCCAGTCTGTGTGTGTGTGTGTGTGTGTGTGTGTGTGTGTGTGTGTTTGGGCGTGTGTTGCTTTGTAAGTGGTATTTTTGTTCATACAATGAGCTAATAATCAATTAATTTTTTGGACAACAACCCATAGTACAGGAATAATTTAAGGCACATTACATCTTTATAGGTTGTGTAAATCTCAAATGTTGACATAATAAATGTGTTGAAGTCATCCACTGTTGCTCACAATGCCTAGTTAAAAGCCATCTCTCTAATCCTAGATCAAAATCAGACTGGTGATGTCAACTATTGGGTGAGGCATGAGAAAACAGTGATTTATTTAGTGAAGTATTTAATCTATTAGCTGAATGCTGGTGATCTAGTCTTGAACATGGTTCTAGAGTAAATAACTTGAAACATATAGACACATCATGTAACACTGTAAAACAGTGATTATGTAACAGTTGTCATAATTCTGCTACATATGATGAGCTTAATTAGTTACAGTCCACACTGTGTTAAATATGATCTCCATTGTCTAAGGTTACCACACCTTATCATTAGACAGTGTGATCACCATGTCGAAATATCTCATGACCACACAGTAAATCACTCAGATACTATTGCTGGGATGATACGTACATCTACAGTGAGATAATGCAGCAAAACAACATGTTTTGGATAGTTGATTGGTGATGACTGGAACAGGTGCAGCATGAAACGTAGGATCGTAAATGAAAACATCACAGCATCTACGGAAAAAGAAATGACCTATTTTTTAAATCATAGGCTTAAACACACCCTTAGCATGTAATAATGTTAATGAACACACTGAATACATAAACATTCACACAGCACAAAATTAAACCACTGTATTTTGTCCTTTCTTTCTCTTAGTTTACCTGCTTATAGTAACAATAGGGAACATCATTTACCAGTTAAAGTGAACTACTCCTGCTAGAGGGAACCTTTTACACAGATGGGATGGCATTTGTGGCCTTTTTCTGAAAAAAATGCAGTTTTTTTTTTTTACTTCACCCGCTTCTACCCAGTAAGTTCAATGTGGAAGGTTGGTGGGATTTACGTAGCAAAGACTGTTAAACATACTAATGTGTCAAGATTAGAACAGGTAAACCCAGAACATAAGTCTTTTCATGATAGAACAGTAATTTTCCAAATTTGTGTTTTCCTGTCAAGACATGAAGAGGGGGCCACCATGAAGCGAAAACTGTCAACATTTGTGGAAACAAACTTATTAGCTACTGTACAGGATGTAGGTTAGAGAGAAGATGGGGTTTTCTCATTTGCATTAGTTTTCTTTAGATTTGTATCCAGCAGCGATTATTTATCTTAAGGCACTTCAGCCACGGGGGTTGTCACTTTGTAGCAAGATTCAAGACCTGCCAGTTTTTAATAGTTTACCTTTTAATTGTCAGGTCAGTCAATGCAGTGTATTTAAATGCATGCACAAAATGTATTACCCTTCCAAGGTTTGACAAAAACTGACCAAAATTAACTCTAACCCTGGTTTATCACACTTAACTTTTTTAAAGTTGCCATGTTTTACTATGTTGGCCTCTGGGTCAATCTGTGTCAGTTTTTTTTTTTTTTTTTTTTTTTTGGCTGGAAGGCAGGGTCAGAGTTCATCGTCTCCTTCATGTTTTGTCAAAATTAGATCCATGGACTGGATGGATGGACAGGGTGTGTCTCATTGTGCCACTCCACCCCATGAGGGTCACCATCATGAGATGGTAACCTTTCTGTACAAAGACCTTTTAGTCCTCTACAAAATGTCAACTACTTAAAGTCAATGTTGGGAGGTCTATCCCAAAGGTGTCTAATACTAAAATAATCTGTGTTCTATTGCTGATCAGTAGATCAAAAAGTGATACTGGGAAATCAGCCCATGTGAGGCCAGCGGTGTCAGAAAATCAGACACATGTGTGCTACAATATGTTTTTGGCCTTTGGTTGGAATGCTGAAGTTGGAGAAGCAGTTTGGCAAACGTGAGAAAATCTGGTTTCCCTTACCAACCTGACCAGAAACTCAGCTAGGACTTTGCAATTAATTTGTTTATAACCGTAATTTTCAGAGAACAAACTGAGCTGACCTGGGATGTGCTTTTGATTATGCTACAAGCAAAAAGAATTGACATTAGGGACTTGTGGAGTAGGGGAACTCAATAAAGACTTTTGTAGTCCCTTTTTTCCTTTGCTGTTTAAGAGGGACAGTAGTTTAGGGCAGTTAGATCAAATAGACTCCCCATGTCTGTAGGGTGTGTTGACACCAGACTTGTATGCCTCAGCTGAGGCTGTGACCATTTCAGTTTAGTCAGATGACCAGATTAATTCAAGCCATCACTTAGTCACTTGACATGTGCCTTATAAATAAAGCACTCAGCAGAAACCTTCATACCAGTGTTACAGTCATGCACAAAGCACATAAAGTGCAATCCATATTAGTCAGTATTTTTGACAACTAAACATGTTGAGGAGCTTTGTAGAACTGAAAGGATTAGTCAGTCGATTAGTCAATCGTCAGAAAACAAATCTGTTCAAAACTATTCTAATAATTGGTTATTCGTTTGCCATTTTTCAAGCAAAAATGGCAAACATTCCTAGTTCCAGCTTCTCATTTGCGAGGATTTGCTGCTTTTGTTTATCTTATGTGATAGTAAATTCAATATCTTTAGGTTTTGCACTTATAGACGAAGAAGACACAATTTTAAGATGTCTCCTTGGACTTTAGGAAAGTGTGATGAGCATTTTTCACTGTTTTTGGACATTTTATAGACCAAACAATTGATTGATTAATTGAGAAATATTCTGCAGATTAATCAGTAATTAAAACAATCGTTAGTTGCAGCCCGAGAACTTTGTTTTGAAACCACTAGACTACATTTGCCTCTTTAGGCAGATGTTGCCCTGGAGTGCTGGGCCCTTGTCAGCCCACAACTGTTGTGCTCTCCCGGAAAACCTGATCCAACATTTTAAATGACAACCTTGCCCAAAGTTATTACAAAACACCCTTAATTCCACTTACTGCAGCTCCCAAAATTCAGACAGCCGCAGACTCTCTTCAATTTGAGATGCCACCCTTTTGTTTGTCCTGTGAGGAATATGAAAACGAATGGCAACACTTCTTGGCATAGTCGTGTGCCTGTGGGCTCCTTGGAAAGCAGTCTCCATCGTGGCTAAGGCTATTTCATGCCAAGTGTGTGTGTGTGGATATATTTGTGTTGCTGATCATATCTATGTGACGCACTTGTTACATCCTGTGCTTGTAGCAGTTGGATCACTTGCCTCATTATCCCCACAGTGGCTAAATAAGGTCTGCTGCGTGGTAAGACTGACAGTCCACAGGAATCCTCACATTTGTCTACATGCTTTTTACTTTTCCCTCGGCATGTCTGGAAACAATGTTTGTTTTTCCACACACGTCAGTTGCAGAATATCCAGAATATTTGGTTAGAGAATGTCTCAAATGTTGCAGACATACTGCAACCTGTGCTTTACTGTGTGCTTACTGAAGTAAAGAGTGAGTTATAGTTTAAGACTTACAGTAAGACTTACAGTATGTGGCTTAAATATTAGGAAAATCTGAAATGCGTTGCACTTGATTGAACAGGTACACAAACAACAGGGATGCCTCAAAAGCAGAGACTTGAACCCATGTCATCTGTTGAAAGAACAGTCTTGCAAACCACAAAGCAACTGTACCATAGCAATTTCTTCAAAAGCATAAGAGGGAATCTGTAGATTTATGGCTAAACAAACAAACAGAATATTTGAACAGAAATTCACAGCTGCTTTCCCAAGTTTTCTTTACAAACTGGCAAGGAGTTGTTAGCCAAAGTTACAACTGCAGTAGACGGCTAAATAGCTGATACCCTACCTTCTGTGTAACAAAAATGGCTTGTTGTGCATTAAGAGTTTGAGTGCAAATTAAATCATTCATACTTGCTGTTCCCCCACAGGCCTCTGCCTGAGGCCACAGCTGTATCGATGGTAACAATGCTGTCTTTGTTCGTTGTTTTTATCCTCGATAAGAACGGATTTAGAAGTATTTCATGCATAAATAATTAATCTAATCACTATTCCAAAAACACAGATGGAAGTCTTTGCAGTTAGTGGCCATATGCACAGGATAAACTAAGTAAGTGCAATAGAAAAACTATTGTGAATTGATTTATAAAAGCTTTTGAGGCTACAGAAAAGCTACTGGTATTTTTTTTTATTCTAAGATTCAGTAGTGTGTAACTACTGGGAGTTGCGTGTGCACTAAATTGCATGTATCTTAGTGTAATGTATGTATTTGCTCATGTGTGACCACACAGAAGAAGTATGTATAGTTTGTGTCCGTTTGCATTTGTGTTACAAATGTGTACAAAGTACAACAGTGTACAAAACTCCTTAACTTATGCGTGTTGCCTAATCCAACCTAAATGCCACATCCTCAACTGACACCTAATGGACCAATTAACCCAATTCTCACTATCATAAGCCCCACAGAAGGAACCATACCACACAAACACGTTCTCGGGAAACCCCTTTGTATCTCTACCTCTTCCTATCTTTCTTCCTCTTGCCTGATGGATTTAGCACACTACTCCCAGCAGCATAAATCTTCACCCTGTCCATTCTGACCTGTGATTGGATGTTGCATTTATACCAACTCCTCCAAATATCTTTTAGTTTTTTATGACACATTCACCTGTTTGTTTGCAGATTTTTGTGGACAATGTTTGCAGGCCCTGAGGAGGAAATAATCCTTGGTCAGTCAGGTTCACAGACACACACACTCCCCGGTCCAAGAGGACTTCCTCATATTGTCCAGCATGTTGATGCAGGAAATCACTCTGATTGATATCCCCTGTTGCTCACACTGAATTAAACATTGTCTGTTTTAGGGGTTTCTTTGCAACTTTTGAACGTGTGTGTTTCTGCATGTGTGTTCCTCACAGCATTGAGCTGTCTTAGCATGGTTATAATCAAAGATGACATGCTGTTTGACTGTTTTATAGCTCAAATGTAAACTCTTGGCGCTTCTTGAGTGTAGCGTGTTTGTGCTACTGTGAGTTCTCCGGGCTCCAAGACACATGCTGAGACACCGCTTACAGGTAATGTTTCTTTGTTTACCACTTTTGTTACACACACAAGTTTACACTCTGTAGTTGCCGTTCCTCCATACCGCCCGGCTCCGATGCTGGTTCCGAGGCCTCTCTGTCCTACGCCCGTATAATGCCAGCCCAGCCTGGGCTGGCTGGCTGACGTGGTGCTGGTGTGTGTGTGTGTGTCAGGGCCAGGTCCAGGTCCAGCAAGCTGTGCATTTAGGGAGAGCATAATTAGTCAATCAGTTTCAGCTGTGACAATTACCTCTCCCTGATGCTGCTCACCTGAGCCAATCCCCCACCTCTCCCTCTGCAGCTGACAGCTACCCATGTCCACCTCCATACTGAGATGCTCCTTGGTGAGAAGAGGGCAGCAGCCATTCGGCTACTTCTTTCTCTCCACATTTGAACAGTGTCGTATTTGTCATCTTCTTGTTTGTGCTGTCACTCTGCACTTGTTTTTCAGGTATTGCTTGGTAGCTACAAAGGAGACAAACTCCGCAGGTGCTTTCATCACTCTTCCACTTTGTCCAGGTCTATATGTAAGAGACGACGAGGCCCATCTGTGTCAGTAGACTCCATGCTATCCTGGGTTGGGGATTTCCAATCAAGTAAACACATACAACTGTAGCACCCAAGCACCACCTCTCTCTTGCTCTATGAATGCACTTCCACACATCGCTGTCAGGTCCTTCCTGTTTTCTGAGATGTCTGCAGCATGCCTGAATGGAAATGAGTGCTCGTTTTTTCTGGTTGGCCGCATTGTAAGAGACTTCGGCTGACCACTGTGCTGTGTGGTGACGGCTGCCCGCATTGGGAAGGGGTAGATAGATGTGTTTCGTAGCCGAAACTTAGATCAGGAACTGATTAACCGTAAATAGTCATAATAAGTCATAGAGGAAGTTTGTTTCTGGCATGTGGCCTTTACAACCTTAACATTTCCGCTTGTGCCTCATTTATTAGGACCCTTTCTGGGTCATTTGGCAGGTTTTACTGTCACACATCATTTATACCTGACCACTCGTGTAGTTTGTTAAAATAATGAATGAGGATGTTCAGGATGCTGAAAAATAACACTTAGTGCTTTTGCTGTAAGGTGCAACAAAAGCACTATGTCAATGCATTTTTTTCATGCACTGTGTGATTGATACAGTGCAAGACTGTGTGTGCGTTTCGTCATTTTAGATTATCTGTCTTTGATTATGTGTGCGTTAAGCGCTTTGTGATAGAGCAGTAACTCACATTGTTTTCACCTCAGTGTCCACATGTGCAGTTTGTTGAACTTGGTTTGGTTTGATGACTTGATGAGGTTTTAACTCATTCATTTTCTACTCCCTGGCATGTTTGTTAGAGCAATACACAGAAGAAAAAAAAAACACAGAAGGGCATGTGGACTTTGAACAAAAGTCAAACTAAATGATGTCTTATAGCGTTCCATACAACCAAAAAGGTATGATGGTGCTTAGAGGCTTAGCTTTTTGCAGAAAACTTTCTGCAGACTCTGGGTTTTCCAAGCTAGTTATTTGGAAAGGCTGTGAATGGTGTGGTGTATCTATTTTTAAGCTTAAGCTCTGGTTCCTTCTGTCTCGCTCTCTTTCAGCATCTCTCTCTCTCTCTCTCTAAATATAGAGTGCCTGCCCACTCATTCTGACAGAGAGGAAATTCTGTCTGTGTCAGCTCCTACACTGCATTAATAGTAACTGTTAGAAAGGTAAAAAAAGAGAGTGTAAGATTGCACATCTGTTTGGGCGGAGTCAATGCGTGCACATGAATGCTTTCTACATGCATGTGTATGTGCGTGCGTAGTGAGTTCTGTATATCAATACAGTCCAGTATGTTTTTGTGTCTGTGTTTTTATGCATGAAAGAAAAAGACAAAGAAAAGAAAAAGAAACAATCTTTTGAGACATCATGTGCATCACAGACCCCTGATAGATGACTGTAGATGTAAACAGTGAGATGGGGAGAAAGGGGGGAGAGAATGAAAGAGAAAGAGACAAGAGGGTGAATACACTAGAGGCAACCGGAAACTTGTGGTCAAACAGGCAGCGTTCAGCTGCTGAGGCAGCGCTGTCAACTCGCTGTTTTTGAAAGTACTGCTTTTCTTTGAGGGATCAAGGCTAAATCACATCACACAAATTCCTTTTATTGTACACATACGGCCTGTGGAATGACCACCCGTGTGTGTGTGTGTGTGTGTGTGTGTGTGTGTGTGTGTGTGTGAGTGAGAGGGAGAAATAGGGAGAGTGAGAGAAATCAACAAGAACAAGAGCAAAATGGGAGTAAAAGCTTAGAAAAGTGAGGCGACCTGTCGTGAGTCAGGTCGTCCAAAAATAGAAACAAATCCAAATACATTAGCCTTGACCAAACTAAACACGACTCAAACAGGTTATGACTCCTTGACACATACCAACATTTGCGCATACAAACACTCTCTCTCCCTCTTTCTTTCTTTACCTCCCCCCTTCGACTCTGCTGACACACACACTCACAGTGCTTATTCCCTGTCACTACCTCATACCCTCTCATAAGAGGAAATACACTCAGCAATGAATCGCTGTGCTCCCTTGATACTCTCTCTCTCTCTCTCTTGCTCGCTCTCTCGCTGTCCCTCTCTCTCTATGTCTATCACACACTTTTTAGTTTCAGTACAAAGAGTGTAGTGTGTGGATGTAAAAGACCTCCAGGACTGTTTGGTCCGTTCCTGTACAGAACAGGGTAAGTTTATGCAGTATTATCTCTGTACACCTGTTAGCTTTGACTGGTAAACATTAGCGGGAAATGGATGAGGGTGGTATTGGTAGTTTTATTGCCTTGTCTGGTGGTACAGGTATACGTTTGGGCATTTTGATTTCATTTAATTGGTGGCTAAGAAGTTAACCATGAAGCGTAAAAATTTGGTTTCAGCCTGTTTGGGACATGTCTTGTTTCTGTGACTCTAGGTTCTTATAATGTGAGACATTTCTGGTGTTTCTTTTACACTTAGGTTACGATTAGCTACATGAGCTCTCTTATTTGCGCAAAAGTGGGGTTTTTTTTTTTGGTTTGTTTTTTTTGAGAATTTGCCCAAAAAGGACCAAAGCATGAAAATAAATAAAAGTCTCATCCACCACTCTCTGTATTTACAAGAAGTGGTCTGTGTATGTATAAATGCTGCAGGAAATGGAGTTTCCTGTGGCAATGAGCATTTGTTGTGGTTTTGATGGTCTCACATTTAATTTATGTTGCATATATTAATTTCACCATAAAGAATGTTTAAGTAAGTGCGATAAGGCCAAATTTAGTGTTGGTGGAGGTTTGAGAGATGACTCATGAACCTGTGCGGGACCTGAGTTGAAGTTATTGATAGGAACACTTTTTAACACTGTTGGGAGGGGGGAGGGGTTTTGTGGGACCACTGCGCATTCTGTCACCTTTTTAACCATCAGTATGCGTTGGTAGGTGTTTGTGGGGGGACATTTTATACACTAAACTTTTAACCCCTCAGCTGTACTGGCATAAATGCTAATTGCAGGCACAATGTTTCACACGCAAATATAAAAAGTGAAACACATTGAGACACATGCAAGTAGAGATTATATCATTGTTAGCCCACCTGCCTGTGAACAGAGAGAGTTTTAAATAGCTTAATTAAATATATCTGTGTAATTTTACACTCACTGTCAGCAAGCAGACAGAAAAAAACAGTCATCGCTTACACGCACTTAATGTCCGCCTGCCATAAGTCAGGCAGAGTGAGAGGCTGTTCACCCACTTAGTGTTTGACCTCAGACATGACTGAACATGACTGACACTTCCTGTCCATGTCTTCTTCCTGATTACAGTTGATAGACCCACAATGCATGTGAGACATGACCAACAAGACGCCCTGGGATAACTCGAGCAGTATGTGCAGCATGGATCCAACAGGTACACACAACACACACACACACACACACAGATGAACACACACTGTACTCAGTGTATGAATATGTGCAGAAAAATCAATTCATCTCCATCTTGGATACACACATGCAGTCATTTGGTAACATGGGTCCGGCTTTAAAGTGTATTTATTCTCCGTTAAATGAGTAGAATGCATCACAGTTTTTCATGGCTAGTCTGTGTTTATTTCAAAAGATACTGATAGTTTTTAAGCAAAACCTTTTCATATTCGGACTTAAGCACCCAACCTCTCTCGACTTTATTGTCAGCCGGCTGCTCCCCCACAGTTCCTGAGCCAGAGCTCTATCGCAGCATCCAGGCTGTGCTGCCCAGGGACACGGACAGCCAGCAGCACCCAGACTGTTTCAACAAAGGTACAATATGATCTACTACAACACACACTAAAATAAAGTAAATGTATTAAGATAGGAAGATTATTTTCTTTGCACTGATGTAGTTTTATCTGTCTTTGCTGTTGGCTCTGCTCACACATAATAGCCTATATGAAATCTTACAAACAACTTAATCCGATTATATCACTGGGTCTTAACTTTATCGTGATGGTAAAGAGTTTTCAGTGGCAACGGCAAAAAGACCAACTTTATTATGTTCATCATGTAGATAATGCATTCACATTCACAATGGTTATATTTAAACGTGGTTTAGACGCCACAAAACTGATTTAACCACCCTGTAAACCTTTCCATCCTCAATGGATATTTAATGAAGCCAACCTGTTTGTGTTAATCACACTGTGGAATATTTTGCCGTATCAGCTTATGAGGGCTGTTCAGTGTTAGTCATCAGACAGATTTTGGATTAGCACTGTAATAGGGAAATGTGTGACACATTTAGAAAGTTTGTGTTAGTCCTGGATTTGTGTGTTTATCTGTGTGTACAGGCATGCTGAGATGGACGCTTCATAAGAAGGTTCTAAACAATCCTGCCAACAGCTTATCTCTGATATGGGTGCTGATAAAAGAGCTGGAGAAGGTACTTGATCTCAGTAGTGGCACTGTTGACACTTTGAAACTCCAAATTTAAAGGATTACTTCACCAAAAAGTGTGTGTTTTCTGTGCAGGCTGAGAGATGGGACTCTCGTAAATGCATCATCCCTCTGCTCCACACACTGATGTATGCCATCATTCAGGTACAGTATTTCTGCCACATTGTTGCACTGTGAAAAGCTGCCTCAGACTTGCTTGTTCATACTTTTTTACACTATTTATTGAATGCATACATGTAGGAAATTTCCCTTATTCAGTTTTCAGAGCCATACTGAACAGATCATTCCTGTAATAATACTGTGTCCAGTTCTTCTAGTCCTTTCTGGGGGTGTAACAGGTGATATATTCTACTAAATGTATCTGGTTAGCCTGATCAACACCAGAGGCATAGTCACACTGCCTTGTAACATAAATATCCAAATCTGCCAGACTGACGTGTTTGTTTATTACTTTTTGCATTGTGTAGGGAATTTCAGTATTGTCACTGCAAATAGTACCAAACAGGAATGTGTTTTCCTTCCAGGAACAAATGCCAACGAGGAAGTAGACACTTGAAAAGCTGAAAAACAACAATCATAATCAACATTCACTAACCGTAAAAGGTATTAGTTGTAACCTGTGTGGTTATTGATATTCCAGACAGCCTACATTCCAGATGAGCTGTACAAGCGGCTTTACGACTTTTGCAAGAGACTCCTGACATACCCTCATCCCTACTGCACCGTAGGCCTCAGCTACACGAGACAGATAAAAATTGAGCGCTCCATTCCAGGTATTACTCAACTCTCAGCTTGACATTGCAGTCAAATTTAGAACAAGAGGTGATAGGTTCACTTCCAGGCATCAGAACAACCTGCTTGAGGAGCCTAGTGTTTGTTTGTCCACTAGCTGAACACACAATTTGGATGTGGTTCAACAAGCAGGAGGTAATGATGATGACAGTGATGACAGTGATACTTATTCATAGGCCTTTTCTCATGATGTTGTGATTTTATGCTGTCATTTCCCACATAGACCAATCCCTCAGACAGGTCAATCAAAACATTAATTATCTATTACTCATACTGTTGACACAAAGAGGAAAACTACACTAACCCAAACTGAAAACAATGAAGAAGATTAAACAAATGTAGCCAAACCTAAAAGATAGCACAGAGGCATAGGCATGTCAGTGACTGACACCAGCTTATACTGCAGACCAGATGACAAGCAGAAGGCCATCACTGCAAGAAAAAACAGATTATGGTTACTGTGATGTTAAATTAACTGTCGATTCATCAAGCATGCGTCAGTTTATCTGTATGAGGATTTGCAACCTTATACTGTCATTAAATGCCAGTTTGATCCACAGGTCTGATGTACCAAAGGATGGTCACAGCAGAGCAGAGGCTAAAAAATGAGCACTATCCCTTTCAAGATAGGTGAGTCAAAAATAAATAATGCATCACATGTCTGAGGGTACAAATAAAAGCCTTAAAAAATGGAATATAAGAATTACAAAGGCTTATTTTATGTATGTATTTCGTGTAGTCAAACTGCCTCACTGAAGTCTGTCATGTAAATACCTGCAGGGTCTTTGTGCTGGCTGACCCAGAAGTCTTCTCTGGTTCTTTGGGACAAGTCCTGTTGGGTGATATTGAGGCATCTGCTTCAGCTTCAGGTGGATCTCTAAGTCCTCTAGATCACATGCGCAGTGTGGTGCAACACTCCATACAGGCTGCTTTAGGAACAGAGCATTGCCACGGGCAGAAACTGGCTCGAGCCCTAAAGGTCAGTGGGACTGCACAATACTGTTTGGTTGCACTCACTTACTGCCTTCTCTTTTCAGTCCTCAGCCCTCTATAGTTGTCACTGCTATTGTGCTTTGATAAACCTTTCTTTTGACTCAAAAGGCTTTGTAAAGTAAATGTGAATGTTTTCCGCATGCTTGCCATTTTCTCTTTTCTACTTAGAGCCTGGCTCAGAATTCCCTGTGTTTAGTTGTTACTTACTTATTACCTTAATCATCTTCATCAAATGTGACTTGACTTTACACTTGAATTCTGAGCCTACACTAATCTTACAAAGTTTGCTTCAGCTTCAGTAAATGTGCCCTACCAAGGCTCAGTTTAATGTGGACTGATGTTATTGCAAGTAGGACATGACTGACAGTGCTCTCCTTCACTGAGACTTCAACATTAACACTTAATGGTAAAAAGCACCATTTTCTGAGCTGTCTTTAGTCTTTGCTTCTGACCTGGCAGCTGCTCTGGAGGAAGCTGCTTATTATTTACTGAAATCCATTTCTGAATAAACAGTATTTGAGGAAGCAAGTAGACCATGCAAGCAGCAAGCCTCATTCAGTTCACTGATTGCGCTGACTTAACTTTTTCACATGATGCCTCTTCCCTCACCACCGCAGACTGGCTGCTGTAAATGCATAGATCTGTAATACTGCGAGGAAAACAGCTGAATATCTCGAAAAAGTAAAGGATATCAGAATTGACAATGATCAGCACAACATACTGTTTCCTTCCTTATGTATAACAACATTTTCTTTGTGGATAGGTTTGTGAAATATTAACATTTCATTGCAGGTTTTATTCAGAAAACCTTCTACAGATGCTTAGAAAATATCACTCCATGTTGCTTCTCTTCTCTTTAGTCATCTCCAGTCCAGGGAAAAATTCTGATTGAATCTGTTTGATCAGTCGATTGTGCAACATCTCTTTATAATTTTAGCAATATTCCATATTTTTCCCATGTGAGTGCATAATTACATAAGCTTACTGTTGCAATTCAGGGGAAGTGAATGACCTCCGTGTACAGTGAAATCAAGTGCATAACCTCTATGGTTGCTACATGTAGAGCATGCTGGGAGATTTTAAGTACTTACCAGAATGACTCATGAGCTTGAGAGTAGAATTAGTAGAATATGATATTGTCAGGTGAGGTTTTTGGTGATGGCGGTACATTTTTCAGTTTTTGCTCCTGGATTAAAAATAGTTTAGTGTCCCTGCTCCATATGTACGTGTCATGTGAAACATCCTGAATGAAGGTCTGTTGTCTTTGAGCTGCATGGTGGAAGTGTCTCCTGGCACCGATCCTAAAGTAACACCTCAGCAGGACGCACACGTAGGCAGACGCACACGCGCGTGCTACTAACCCCTCACCTCTTTGCTATTAATAGTCTGTATGTGTTTATCTTCCTCTGTGCATGTGTGTTCACCCACATGTGTTTGTGTGTTTTTCCGACAGGACATGGGTCAAGACGTTGAGCCGTATTTTCAGGAAGTGTTGGCGACCCTAGAGCAGAGTGTGGAGGAGGGCGGCAGAGGGGAGGGGGGAGCGCTGAGGAGCCGTCTTCAGCAGCTGTACAACGAGATCATCGCCTACACAGAATCAGGTAGGAGCTCTCTGAAAAGAAACTACAGCAAAGCCATGCAAGTTTCTCTGAGGCACAGCTGCTCTGTCTTAGACATAAATCAACTTATTGATTTAGCTAAATCTCAATGGAGGAAGGAGAACCATAAGAGGCACAGTTACATCTGGTTATGTAACTTGACTGTAGTCAAATGGAAAAAGTTTGTAAAGGTTGTAAAGAGATGATAAATGTAAGGTGACATGGACTATGTATGCATATTTTGTACATGAGTCCTATCTTCTAAGTATTTTATCTGACTTCTTGTTTGGCATTCAGGGTTGCCATTGTCCTGGTTTGCATTCTGGAAAAAAACATTTTTTTTCCTGTAAATGTTGAAACTCAAAACCCGGGCCTGTTTCACAAAAGTGATAATGCAAGAGCTGCTTACACGCAGATCACAAATGGTGGCTGCGTCACATTTCACAAATAATTGTCGCCTGCAAATTGCAGGATATTGCAGAAATTTGTGAGTTTTACTGGGCTCTTGCTTGCGAAATTATCTCATGGTTATCTCTACATTTGCTTAAGCCCATACTTATTCTAACTGAGCTACTTCACTGTAAGCTAGTGCAGTGGAGTTCAGTCTACTGTTCAAGCACAGATTGTCGGTGATGGACATGTTTTGGCACGCCAGCTCTTGCTGAGATCAAACATGTGACCTTGCCTTTATCTAGCGATTTCCTCCATGGCCAAATCAGTTGAGTCAGTTGTCTGTCTGTATTTTTATCGTTTTCCAGATATCTATTTCCATGGTATCCACTCTATTCCACACTATTATCATGTCAGCAACCCATTCGATGAACCTGCTCTTCCCTCATCCCAGCTGGGAGATTGAGGAATAGACAGCAGAGAGGAAGTTGTAAGGGTGCGGGTGGGGGGTGTTTTGTTTTGAGTGTCATTGTGACAGTTTTGGTCTCTTCCTATCGCCCTTCCTCTATGTGTGTATGTATTGCAGAGCCATTGTCCAGTGGACCACTGCGTGACTGCCCTCTTCCTAACCCAGAGATGAGCTTCCACCTGTGGACGGAGGAGCTGGATATCTGTGAGTGGCTCTGGACACCGTGGGGGGTCTAAAGGAAGTTGTTACCAGCAGTCAAACAAACTGAATTAGGCTGAAACTGGAATATTATCTCAAAACGGAACTGAATAAAGTGAAGAAACCTGAAATAACATTTCACATTTAGTTACTATATATTTTCTGTAGTGATCAAAACCAATAAACACCAGTGGATGCCAAGTTTTGTAATCACAGACAAAAGGTTTTTCCGGAGACTGCCTTTTTGCACTGTTGTTCAGCAACCTAAGGGAGAAATCCTTTATGAATGAAAGTTTATTCAACAACAGGTAGCCTCGTTAGATGATAAGCATGAATTAAATTCAGTGTAGCTCAATAGGTTTACAGAGCTTTTGAAAGTAAATCTGAAATATGTTCTAAATGACTAAATTAGAAGTATGAGGCAGTTTGAAAGTGCGAACATCCTTAAAAAGCAAATTATAACACTTGTCACAGTGTGAGAATATCTGAGGGGTAGAATGTTCCTCAAAGATGAACTCAGTTTATCAGTACTGGACTTACTGTAACAAACTGATTTAAACCGAATAGATTTGAATTGAATTAATGAAACTGTGAAACTACCTGTGACTGAGACGTGTACCTATACAGTATGGTCTTTATATTCTCAGTAATGGATGACGCACAGTAAAAATGTAAATCATCATCTGACATCTTCATGTGATATTTAAATAAAGAGGATATGTCATGTCCTGCATTTTATCTCATATAAACTGTATAAAATCATACACTGTTTACTGTAAATAAAGGACAATGATTATTGCTCTTGCAGCAGCTTATGCAGTGCTGCATTAACAAGCATTAAATGCTGAGGGATGCAGGCGCTGACCAAATGTGGGCACTTGGTCCCTGCAGGATTGTGAATAGATTCCTGAAATGGAAGCAGTGAAGAAGTCCTATAACCCTCGTTCTGTGCTGTGTCTCTGTGCCGTGGTTTGTGCTGCCTTGCTCCATGTGAGTGTCGACCACTGAATTTGTGTAAATGATGAATGTTGAAATGTTGACAGGGCGAGAGCTGGCCAAGTGGTTTCGATCCAGCTCCACGTCGGAGCAGTTCTCCCTCAGTCTGGAGCAGGAGGACTTTGAGCTGGGTGAGTCGCCAGGTGACCTGATGCCATCTGACATGACTCGCTTCTCCATCATGTCCAACGACAGTGGCATCGAGAGAGACCTGCCCCTCAGTGCTGATCCCTCCCCATTGTCACTATCTCTGGACACTGCCAGCTTGAGGGCATCATGGGAACAATGCAAAAGGTAAATCTAATACCTGTTATTGTTTAATAGTTAAAGGCCGATTGCTGGTTTCATGTAGTTTACTTGATTTGCTGTCTTTGTGGTAAAATGTGCAAAAATACCAGCCACTTCCACAGCATACCTTAGGTTTTTGATTTTTAGAGCCATTGTTTTCCATGTAAATCATCTTGAAGACACTTAAAATTTATGAAGTAAAGTAATCCTCACTAAAAACATTTACGGTAGGTCACTTGATTTTCATTCAGGGAAACTTACACAAAGATTTAAGAGTTGTGCTGAACTAGAAAACTCCAGTGACGCTCATCATGGGATCTTTTGCATCACTTGTTGTGGTTTCCAAACACATGATTTTAAAATGATCAGGACTCAGCGTGTGATAGTAAACCTTCTCCTTTTCCCAGTGAGCAAGAGTCATCGAAGCTGTCACGGCGTGGAGGCATCAAGATGAAACCATCTATGAAGGACAGTATGGTGCTGATGCAGGACACCCTGGAGGACCACACAAGCCTCGGAGGAGGAGGAGGAGGAGGAGGAGGAAGTGGAGGGAGGGGCGGAAGAAGAGGGGCGACTCTGCAGAGGCGGGCAGGAAACAGCACGATGCAGAACCCCTTCCCCAAGCAGCAGAGAAACTTTACTGCCAGGATAGTTGTCATGGGGGATGACAGGGTAGTGGGCCGCCTGGCCAAGGCCTACTACATCTTCAGGTGAGGGACTCATGTCACAAGATGTAAACACAAGATTATGAAGCTTCTTTGACAGCAGCTGGAGGTTTGTGTGTGACTGAGCTGCTAGAATATATTGCTTTCAGTTGTTTGATTTATATCCCCTTATTACACTGTACTGTAGTAGATTGGTAATATTTTCTGGCAGCTGAGATCTGCATGTTATCATGTATGTTGGTCTTTCTCATGAACATAATAGCTCGACATTACAATACAATAAACAATGTATGATGTAAATTATTTTTGTTACAGTAATAGGAAGCTAGATGCGGCACATTCACATCTACTCCTAAATTAAACTTGTATATCCTTGTATATATACTGTATGAAGGCTAACACTGTCATATAAGCACTAACAATACAATTTGATTACTGGAGAACTGTTAAATCACTACTTTACTTTATTTCTATGGCAGGTTTGGGAAGCTAAACAGTACTTCTTCTATGGCAAATGTCATATCTTGAAATCCAAAACCTTTTTGCTGGGATTGTTAAACTGCTAGTAGTCAAGCGTGCACACACTTCGTGCTTCTCACGTATCTTTGGTTTTGTCTTTGCAGAAAAAGGGAAGCACGGAGGCTTTTTCTTACAATGAAAGTCAACCTCCAGTTTTACTACATCCCTGTTTGCAGGGCTGCAAATCCCCTCTCCTCTGCCAAGGTAAGCCAACTTCCTCCTGTCAGCACACCATTGGTCTGTTTATTGTGTGAAAGTCACCACACCTCTAGAGATAACAAAACAAATGGCTTGTGTTGTAACAGAAGATCAGTATGTCAAAATGGCCATTTATATATGTATGACGCTGCATGGGAAGTAATGAAGTGACAATAAATTTGGCTGCAGTTCATCTGAGAACAATTGTCTGTTTATATTTTTGATACAACAAACTTCAAGGGTAATGAAAATGGGATAGAACTGCATTAGATGTGCAAATAAATGATACATTTATTTCTTAAGAAGATATACATTTGCTGGCTGTTCTTGAGTACAAAACTCCACAGCCATTGATGGTATGTTATAGAGATGGAGAATTTTTACGTGAACCTTAATAAATGCAGTGGAATTCATATTCAGCAACACATCATACAAACATCAGACAAAGTGCACCTCATATGAGCCAAATCATGCATTCCTGATGGTTTGCCCTGAGCATGTACAACTCCAGGTGCAGAATGCATAAAAAACAAGGGGTGATAGCCTTATTTTGGTGGTAGAACTAAAAACATACAGTAGCTAGAAAAAGAAAACCTTCAGACTTGTTCTCTCACTGCTCTTGATTTGCCAGATATGATATATTTTTGCTTCCACTTTCATGTTCTTTTTTTCTAGGAAAACCTCCATCAATTCAAGGGGAATCCCTGCACTCTTGGTTCCTACTTGAGCATGGTGGACCCATGGTACAACTCGAACATCAAGAGTTTAGGCTGCATGATCCCCAAACTGGCTGAGATGGTACAATACAATTCCAAACAAATCTAAAGGAAAATGCCTTTTTTTTCACAGCAGGCCTATGTTAGATAAAGTCTTTATTTATGTTTGAGTGGCTCGTGAGAGAGAAGAACCGTGGACACTCTATTCTCTTTAGTTTGAATACTTGCACATTTTCTTTTCCACTGTATTGTAACTTGTCTTGTCTGAATGATTTACAGACACTATACAAGAATGTCAACACATTACCGCATCCCATTTAGTTAGCGTGGCAACTGTACTCTGCATAAGTTTAAACACAGGAAGTCGCAAAAAATCTTTTACTGAGAGGAAAATATATATGTTGATTTCACTGAAACCACAGCTACAATGAGCTGAACTTAGAGACATCTTGATGCGCTGACTCTGTAAGCTGTAAACAGGAAATAGAATTACCATGAAATTGGAAAAAATATGCAAAGGACCATCTAGAAAATAAATGTAATAATATGTAAATGATATAACCTTTCAAGAGAAGATTTATTGCTTGAGGTGACTACTCTTTGAGAATTCTGAAAAGGTTTGTTTTGTTCTATAAAAGGTTGAGTGCTCTCTGACTATGTCCTTCCCTTCCTTAATTTCCTCTAAATACTCTATTAACAAAAATAGATTAAATGTGATGTGTAACACAAAGCTCAAAGCGACGCTTTTTTTCTGTAATTCCTACTTCCTTTTCAAGTTACTGGAAAAAATTGAAAAACATGTTTTTTGCAAAACTATAAACTTTAAGTCACTTTAAATTTACAGCAGAGTAACCTCTGTTACTAAAGTGACTCTAGGCTGAACATAGGCAAATTACCTAGCACTATTGTAGTACCTGACAAGCAGTTGACCTTTTAGTGACTCGTTATATACGACCAAAGTGTGAGCAAAATGAGTTTGTGGTTACCATGTCATGCAGGTTCACATGATTTTTGTCTTCTCTAGCAACAGGCGAACCCAGGGAAGCCAAAAGAGCCCTTTGTGTCTGATGTTATTTCCTACTACGTTCGTACCGGCCAGCAGCCTGTCTACTTCGGTATCTACTTTGTTAAGGTAGTATGATACATTTTATGTGTAGATTCTAGTTTAGTTTCTGAACGTTAAAATCAAAGTGTACTCTCCAATCTGAAGCATCTACTGAGCGAAACAGCTTCATACCAAAAGGTTTTAACACAAAAATATTCACATTTCACATTCATATTTTTCAAATGTCTTTTGGTTGTTTGTTGTCAATTAGATCACATTCACCAGCATGACAAGGGATCCTGTGGAAGATGTTTTTCTTACCCATCTAGAAATGGAGTTTCCTGAGTTCAGACAGATCTCAGCGTCAATTAGAGGTGAACTGGATATACATTTTTTTATGTGCACAGCTTTGCATGTGTGTGTGCAAAAACCAGGTTTAACAACATGCCTGTCTCTCAAACAGATAAACCGAAGAAGAGCTCAGCGGAGGCATGCGGAGCTGTTGTCTCAATGAATTACAGAAAGGTAAGGTGTTTTTTTTTTTTTTTTTTTTTTTTTTTTTTTTTTTAGAACCATTCTTTCCTTATTAGATTACTGCCATGGGGGTATCGCTGTAGCCAAATGGCTTACCAATTACTAGAAGAAATTTCCATTTCAGATTGTGTTGTTTGTGTGCGGGATGCCATTGTGTGAATGCATAACCTCCTGTGTGTGTGTGTATTTCTATGTGCGTGCGTCCAGGTGACATTAAGTGGCCGAGACATTGACAAAGGAATCTCAGTCAGGACATCAGGCGCTCAGATCAACGCTATTCCCTCCGATGAAGCAGAAGGTTCAGTATTATCTTTAACACACTCAGTATTTCATACTTAGGGTCAAAAGTTCCAAAGCCAGCTGTATGTGTTTTTTTTTTTAAATATATTTTTTGATTGTGTCTTGGTCTTATGCTCCCTTTTTCTCTCTGCCTTCGTCTCATAGATCTGAACTGTTTGACACTGACATTGAATGAATCGCTGACAAAAACTAAAAACAACAATGTGGTGAGTCTAGGAAATACCTCTCAAATTGCTGAGTGCTCAAATATCTCACTTAAAACTTAAAACAACTCATAGAATGTAAATGGTTCATACAACAATAAATCCTTTTATCCTTTTACTCAAGTCTCCGATTCGGACGAGCAACATTAAGATTCGCACTTTGGAGAGTCGATCTTTCACTCTTACACTGGACAGAGATTATCGCAGGACCTACAGAGATGTGCAGAGGTGAGAGAGTCTAGATTCAGCTGTACTATAAGTGACTTCATTTTTACACCACTGAATGAAGGTCACATAAAGGGTTGGTATTTCATTGGTTAGAAAAATTATCATTGATAGCAATCATTGCTATCAAAGCACTAGCAGATCAAAGAGATCTCCAATTAATAAAGGCCTCTTTTGGATACAAGGGTACCATCAATGGTGGGTTTTAAAGTGGAACCCTGCAGTTTGTATTTGAAATTGCTCTGTTGGGGTTTAGTTTGTGCCACAGTTTGATTTGCGTCACTTTCTCAGTTGGATTTTTTTCTTTATAACAAGGGAAGTCTGCAAATTTAGAACAAGTAGCTAATAAGACTGACAAATCTGAAAATTGACCCTTTTCACAGTCTTGGTGAATATGGACCCAGTTTCTGTGCAACCCAAACTGATCTGCTCTATTTTGAACATGTTTGTGTTGTAGCATCGAGATCTCACCGTGTCTTGATCCGGGATACTGCGTACAGAAAACCATGAGATCCAAATTCAAGGTGGGAGAGGACAAAGATGCTGGACTAAGCAAATACATAAGCAAAGGACTCCCTCTACCAATCAACACATTTGCTGGAATCATCACCTGACATGATGGAGTAACCCTGCAGAGAGGAGATAGCGGGAATGGTTGTTGCTTCGAAGAAAACAGATGTTCAGTCTGACACATAAAAAGACAAAAGAAATCACATTTGAGTCATACTGACCTGTTCCTGAAACCAAAAGGTTTCAGTTGGCATATGTGAAACTTTAGGCCAAATGCAACACATACAGTAAGAGTGTGACATCTTGCAGTCGATGGAATAACCAGTCGGCTCTTCATGAGTGAACGACCAATGAACAATGCCAAAGAACAAAATTGCTTGTGACACTGGAGAGACCGGCAATAGAAAACAAGTAAGCAAAGATGTGTATACATTAAAGATTTCAGGACTACTGACAATTGGATCACTAATCATGTGACATTATCACAAACCTCCACAGGCAATCTGGAAAATCTGATTTGAAGGGTTGATTGTAACCATTATCCTACTTCATGGACACACTACCGTTTACTGCCTTCTTGAAAACACACATACATACATACATACATACATACATACATACATACATACATACATACATACATATATACATACATACATACAGTACACACAAACTAATGCAGACATACAGACTCACCTGGCCTGTCAGTTATTGAAATGTGCAGATTGTTTAAAGCTGGTACGATGACAGCTGACTAACTTGTTATTCCACATACCTGTTACATGATGAAAGCTGTTATGAAGGTGCAAACGATTGACATCCGCCTTGGGTTATGTGCTTGGAAATGTTCTGGAAAGTTGAACCACTCTGCTCAGTGCAGAAGCTAGAGCCACGTGCAATGTCGTGGAATAACTACAGAACAGAAGAAACTTTTGTGTTTCACTGTATCAGACACACACGGGGATCATGCACAGACTGAGCTACATAAAGTAGCTGTTAGACCTCAGACTGCTGGCTTTGTCCTTGGAGTCACTGTCTACTAACCAGACGTGCAAGATCCTGTGTTACATGCTTGATAATATACACGACGAAGAGCTAAACTTGGGGACACTCAAAATTGAATCTTGCACGACAATCAAAAGTAATACTTGCACACAAACCAGTAAATGTCTCGTGTATTAGCCTTGAGGTGTAAATAAAAATCACCTCTGACACTGTGGTGTGTTACAGTAGAAATGATAAATGTGCTAAACTGCTTCTATTTGCACTAAAACTGCAGTTTCCTTGTGGAAGTGGAACTTTATGTAAAGCATGTGGTATGTCATTACTTACCATGTCAAATATATGATATCCTCTAAGTTACAGAGGGCTGTTCAAGACAAAACACAACACAACTATATATATATATATATATATATATATATATATATATATATATATATATATATATATATATATATATATATATAAAAAAATCTTTTTGATGCATTCCCACAGATGTGATCTCAGGCAGTAAAGGTCGACAGCCTAGGGAACTGGATGTGATGTTAGTGGATGCAAAACATAAAATCATGTGAGTGTGTTTGTCTGTGTGTTTGCTGGCCTGGCAGGGTAAAAATCATGAGTTTGAAATTCATGATAAATTTTGCACATTTTCATCTAATGTCATATAAAGAGGATGCCATTAAAAGAAAAAAAATAATTGTGTAAATAAATGATATTGTTTTGTAAAAACAGTGTTTGTGTTTTATAGTACATGTGGTAAATATCTGCTTGAATCTCAACACTTTTTTTCTGAATAAACTACGACTTACTAAAGAGCTGAGTGAAATGAGGAAGTGGTTTTTAGTAACTTTGTACTGACGCACAGTGGAGTGAGCTCTCCCATGTTGTAAGTGCGTCCAGTGGCCACCAGATAACGCTATTTAGTTACAAACTAACTAGTGTGAGCGTTGGTCGACACCGGGAGACTCTTGTTTGCTGCGCGCACACACCGGTACCTGCCAGAGGTGGTGGGGACCGCTGGAGCATCTCGCGCTCTCTGCCTCTACAGGTCGGTTACTGACTGGCGATGACTCAATGAAATACAGCAGCCAACTAAGACTGCAAGGCCCTCCCCTGTAGTTTCCCTTGCCGTTCCCCAGCAACTGCAACTGGAAGCATAGAGAGGACAGAAGAGGAGAGCAGCAGCCGGACAGATGGAGAAGAAGCAAGGATCTCCTCACCAGTACGGTTCTCTGGAGCGCACTGAATGGACCAGAGACAGCAACAAACCAGGTTAACCAAACGAACAAACACTGCAATTGTATTAGTTGTCGATCTATTGACTGTTTAAAGTGACCTTTCTGTATATATTTAGTATCTCCTACAATATCACTCTAAATTATCCTAATGTAGCTAATGTTCGTATTACAATAACATTGCTACAGGGAGTTACAGTGTCTTTGGTATAGTTAGTAGTGAATTTACAGTGACCTTAATCTGTTTCTACACTGTTTATGTTATAATTTATGGCATCACCAAAATGTTCCTGTAAGTCGTCATAGGTTTGTGTTCTATAATGTAACACTAAAATGTATAACAGGATTACTATAGTTTGTGTTTTTTCTTTTACTTTTGTGTGTCATTTTTATAGTTTGTAGAACCAATCAATGTATTTTTCTAGATGCAGACAGGGTGCAGCTCTAAAAATGTCAAGAATCCACAGGTGTCTGTTCTACTTGTGTGTGTGTGTGTGTGTGTGTGTGTGTGTGTGTGTTGTGTAAGAGCAAAGTGAGGGCCCATTACTCAGTGACCTGCACCTCAAATGATGAATAATGACCCACATGTGGGACTTGGCAGGACATTGGCCACCTCTGAGCTTCAGCGCTCGATAGACTATTAGGTTGGAAGTCACTGAAACTCTTCATTGCATAGTGCTCCTCACAGTAATAATGTTCCTCAAAAGCCTGCAACTAACAATTGCAAACAATTTTCATTATCGATGAAGTTAAATTTTTTCTATGAATCTCTTGGTCTATAAAATGTCAGAAAATAGAGAAAAATGATCTTCACATTTTCCTAAAGCCCAAGGTGACATCTTCAGATGTCCTCTTTTGTCTGACCAAAATCCCAAAAAATTAAATTTATAATGATATAAACCAGAGAAAAGCAGCAAATCCTCACTTTGGAGAAGCTGTAACCAGAAAATGTTTGACATTTTTACACAAAATAGTGAAATGATTAATTAATTATCAAAATTGTTGATGATTAATTTTCATTTTTCGTTTCAGTTCTATTCCTCTACATTGCCAATGGTTATTGCTTTCCTACATTATAGTTTTGTGAATTATGCTCATACTAGCATTATGTTGTCAAGGTTTTTTGGTCATGCTGACACTCCATCTATGAAGTGTATTGATGTGATCAGTCATGTAGAAGTTTGCAAAGTCGTGCAGAATCTCTGTTAAGCTCTCTACATGTTTTTCCTATACACAGGAAGATTTCATTCTTCCTTTATTTGTCTCACTCCTCCTTCCCATTTTCCCTACCTCTTACCCTTCTCTCCTCATCTCCTCCCCGCTTCTGCCTTTTGGTCTCTAATCTGGCTGATCTGTCTGTCAGTATGCTGTTCTACCTCATTAGGCGTAAAAAGCACATCGTGGCAGTGTAAAAAGGGAGGGATGGAGTAAGAGCAAAGACTGTAAACTGAGTTCATGATGTAATTCACATCTCCATGGGTTTGGATAAAGAGAGGGGCAGGTTTGGGGACATATGTAGCGAAATGAGGAAAAGCAAAGGGAGATGAGAAATGCTAACTGTGAGAGAGAGAGAGAGAGAGAGAAAGAGGAGAAAGTGTAAAGGAGGGAACAGAGGTCTAGTGATGAGTCATAACTGAATAACCTGTCCTCGAGAGCCTCTGCAGCAGAACATGTTGTCTCTAACGATGCAAGAATATACTAAGCAACGCTTATGACATCATGTTGTACATTTTCTGTATAATAACCCATCTGAACCCAGCTCATAGTCCATTGTTTCAGTCAGCTACATGGGAATCCCCAGTCATAATCAATGAAGCTTGTCTGAGTTTTTGGCAGGGATACAAGTGGTGAGTGAGATGAGAATACAAAGAGTGAGTGACTGGTCTTTCTTTCCTTCTCAGTTTCTCACACTCAGGTAAACACACATGCAGACAATGCTTATTACAACCAAAGACAACTTCCTGTATATCTGCTTGTGAAATGTGCACCCTCTTCTGCATTAGTTTACCATAGTCTCATGGACGTATTCTTTTAAATCAGCATGAATTCTGAAACACAGATTTGGTTTTGGACATGTATCGTGACAAGTGTGCGTTCCTCTATCACGACAGCGAAAACCTCCGTGACAATGTCATGAATCGCACACTCCACTTTATCTTTGTTAGAAGGCTAAAGAGACCGTTTTTCACCTGTCGTGCTGACAGTAGAAATGCACAGGTGGAACTAATAGCATTAACGAGGGCTCCCTTCCAGCAACTAATGAATAGTTATTCGTTACACCTGTGCTTGACATGTAAGAGTGTATGCTGTGAAAAAGGTCTATTCAGCTGTTTGTCAAGTTCATTCATTTCAGTAGGCAACTCACTTTTGTTATGGTTAAGGATCAGGTAAGGATTAAGTTTAGGCAAATGAAACAGTTTGGTTGAGATGAAATGAGTTGGGGGGTTTTTTATATGCTATATAATAAACACCAGCAATAGCACAAAAATTCTGACTTCATGACTGACATGTCATGAAAAAAAGGTTCATCTACAAATTGTTGTTAATAAAATCACTTTTTATGTGGGAAACAAAAGATGTTGAAGGTGTAAATGGTTTTGCCATTAGATGAGAAGCTTGCCACCGCAATCAAGTCTGTGCGAGCTACAGAGCTAGAGCAGGAAGGCAATTAGCCTAGTTTAGCATAAAAAAGCATTAGCATTAAACAAATGTGATACAGCATGTTAGTCAGTGAGCTTTAGAGGTGCTGGTAGGTGTATTTTTGAACTTTCGACAGAGCCAGGCTAGTTGTTTCTGCCTGCTTCTGGTCTTTGTGCTAAGCTAGGCTTGTTGTGTTTTGGCTCTAACTCAATAGTTTGGGTACAGACATGAGAGTGGTTTTGGTCTTCTCATCTAACTCTCTAAAATGAAGTGAATAAGCATATTTCCCTAAATGTCAAACTATTCCTTCAAAATTAGAAAGAAGCTGCAAAATGTTTATTTATGATGCAAATACTTTAAAAAAATGGAACCAAATGGAAACAGCCTTTTCCTACCGTCATGAAGGCTATGGAGAGCAATCTGTCTTTGTTAAGCACTTTAAGCGGTTCTCTATATATACAGTTATCTTGTGGTCACAAGTTAATTAAAACGTGCGAACGAGTTGTATCTCGTGGCCATGCAATAGCGTTTTGTGGCCTCAATATACATCTTTTTTAATCTTTAATCCTTCCAGGGCTCCGTAGAGATTAGGCTTATTTGCTACTTTATTATGCAATGCATTTAATTCACTTTAACATTTAGATAGTTCCATGTATGTCTTTTTATACTTGTAATCTAATTAATAGCTTAATACTCGCTGTAACAGTTTGCGCAGTGATTCTCCGCTAAGATGTCAAGGTTGTGTTGACGCTACACTGATGTCAGCCAGATTTGTCATAGTAACAGAGAACGTCTGTGTGACGATGTCTGTCTATACTTCAGGATCCCTTTTTGTCTGTCACACAAAGCAGACTGCAGCCCCCAAACAAAGCTTTAATGCCAGCAGGGATGTGAGTCCATGTAAACCGGCAATTATCACCAAGCATGGTTAATGCTTCCCACGGTGCTTTTACTACTACCCTGAAATCATACAAACCCAGTTTGAATTATTACGATACACTTCTCTTCTATTCTGCCTTCTTTCATGCTAGTGCAGAAGACGTGTCTTCACAGCACTTTGAACCCAGTCAGCTCTACCTTCCCCAAGGCTAAATGTGACTAGAATAGAGGTATTACAAACTAGGGCTCTACTAAGTAATAGTGTGTGTGTATAAAGAGGATTTAAGGGCCCCAGTAGGAGTCAGGGACTGTCTGTCAGGTGATATTGGCATCTCCCTCGTTATGTCTGTCTCGGCCCCATGTTCTGCAACTCTCTGCAGGGAAGAGACAGTTCTCCAGGACCGCTACAGTGCTAAATGGAACAATTCGAGAGCAGACCGTGGTGATTTCCTTCAACTGTCACTGCAGGTCTTTGATTATCTAGCTTCAAGAAGGTCAACCATACTTGGATCTCAGGGTGAATTGAATCTAGTGTATGTATTTTGAGGGGCATGGCTAAAACAACTGCTGTTTTAGAAGGTGGTTGCAGTTAAATGTTTGATATGCTGGTGTATTTGATTCTAGTGCAGCAGCTGCTGCTGCTCACAGTGTACAGTAGCTACACTGTGTGAAATGCTTTGATGTCCTTTCATACCACACAAACGTTTCCAGGGACCTTGGGACAGATTCATTAAAAAGCGTTATAGAGCTGTTTGGAGCAAGCCCACACATTGTTGTAAATGGTGGCTGAGATATGTCCAGCAAACATTGCGCAATTTTATATTATTTGCTTTATTTTAGATTGAGGATTGAATTTTCATTACAAACTGTCTGTTTAATTTGAAAGGATACAGCTAAAAGGAGGAATACAGGGAGCAGTGTGTGGAGTGACATGCATAATGAGACAGATTTAAACAGCATTGTGTTTAATATTACTGTTCACCAAGCCATCAAGGGATTCTCTGTGCAGTATATGATTATTTAATTTCTTGAAAGCAGAGCTGCTGTGTGTGAGAGAGAATATTTCTACACGGATTTCCTACTACCATCTCATTGTTCTGTAGAAATAATTACAAACCATTCTGCTTTTTCTATGAACATTGAAATTATTTGATGGAAGGTACTTTAAATTACTGAATGCCGTTTGATTACACTTGAGACAAGTATTAGCTGCAGTGCATTTTCAATTCAATTCAGTTCAGTTTTATTTATATATAATTCATAACAGAAGTTATCTCATTGCCCTTTTCCTATAGAGCGGGTCTAGACTGTACTCTTTATAACATCAACAATAACATTTATTCTAACCCTCGCTAAAGAAGATCACACATTGATACACCTGCCAAGCACATATTCAGCCTTTATGACCATATGACATGGTTCCCTGGTGTGATACAGTATTTTTTAGAAAAACATTTTCTTACTTGATATCATGTGGCTCAGGTTCACGTATGGCTTAGAAAGACTAGAGATTACGAGATAGTTTTTTTGCTTATGTCGAACATTTGGTTTCCTTAAATGTTAATTTAATGTTGTACCATGGTCAGACTACAAACTGTGATGTTGAATATATAATAACCTATACAAGTAATTAGAGATGTCCTTGAATATATAAGCAAGGTTTAAAGTGAATCCTGATGTCACATTAAACTGCCTCTGTGTTTATGTTTGCCACTGATCACATCGATTACTTGCAAAACTGTGTTTTGGGAGTAGGGCTGCAACTAACAATTACTTTCATTATTGATTACTCAGTTATTCTTTCAATTAATCGAACAATAGTTTAGTCTGTAAATTGTCAGAAAATAGTGAAACATGTCTGTTATAGTTTCCCAGAACCCATGCTGATGTGTTCAGATATCTTGTTTTGTCCGACCAACAGACCAAAACCCAAAGAGACTCAATTTACAATGATTTAAAACAGATAAAAGGGGCAAATCCCCACTGGAGAGGCTGAAACCAGAGACTTTGGAAGTTATTGCTTGATAAGTGACCGAAACAATTATATCAGTTATCAAAATTGTTGCTGATTAATTTTCTGTGAATTGACAAATTGATTATTTGAACAAATCATTTCAGCTGTAGTTAGGGGATCGGATTCTGTGTAAACTGTGTGGTGAATACACTAGGGGATTACGTTTTGCAGAAATATTGACAGTGAATGACTGAACAGTGAATTATCTCTCTATAGCAGAACAAGGCAGGGTAGACAGGACTGCAGTGTGTGTCTAACAGCCATACTGGGGGAAGCTAATTTCCTAGGCTGACCCACCAACCTGGGTTTATGCAATGTATTAGTTTGTGTGTGTGTGAGAGAGAGAGAGCGAGAGAGAGCAGCAGTGCCAACCACTGACACTTGGTAATTTGGCTGTGACGCTCTGCTCCTCAGCAAGCAATTTTAAAGAACATCTGCTGCAGCTGTTTATCCAGTTAAAAATGCAGATTCATAGGCAGTTATTGTTATGCAGTGGCAAATTGGATAATTTTTAAAAGCGTGTATGTGCGTATATGTATTTGTCAGTTGAAGCGGTGTACTAAAAACTCCCTTTAATAAAGAAGAGAATCTAAATACACCTGAATGGTTTTTATGTCAGACTTGTGTCCAACACATGATCTTTTACAACATACAGCAAGACTAAAAGCTGTCCTTCTCTTACTCTCTCTCCCTTTAGAGGACGACGTGGTGTCCATGGCGGACTCCACCATCACAGTGGATGACATTGAGGGGGAGCTCTTTAAGATTGAGAGGATCAGGGACATCCTGGTCAGGAGGGAGTCAGAGCTCAGATACATGTGAGTGGCTTAACAACACCAACTCCTTGCTTTTATTTGGTGTGATAAATATTATGACAAATATGAAATATTAAATATTATGGTGACCATAAATATCTGTGCAAAATTTCATCTCAAAATTGTCAAAATATTTCTCTCTGGACCAAAGTGTTGGACTAACAGACTGACCTCCATCCCTAAAAGACAATATACTGATTGACGGAGAGGCATCACTATAATTAAAGGTCAAATTTTCTCAATTTTTAGATGTCATAAATGCAACTGCATCTTATTTGTGATTGGTCCCAGGACTGTCTGCATCAGGCACGTGGGATAACATGTTAATGTACTGTGAGAAACCTGAATAAATGAATGATTTAGTTAATTAACCAGTCAAAAAAAGTGCACTGATACTTTATCAAGCCAGAACAAAGATTTGCATCCATCTTCACGCTTTGGTTTTTCCCATCAAGAGCAGTTCAAATCATTTAAGCCATTTTTCCATTCAAGAGCACACCTTGGTGTCAGAAACACATCTCCTAGCAGCATTGCCCTCTACTCTCTCCCTCTCATTTCTCCCCATCACACCCCAAGCTGGACCCCATTAAAATTTCAATGGCTATACCTTTGCTTCCACTAAGCAGGATAATGCATGGATATTTATTCATCTACTCCTCTGAAAGATAGGCAGTAACACTGCTCAGACAGCGGGGGGAATGTGAGGAGTGGCGTGTGTGGAGTAGCAAGCAAGAGTCAAGCAGATAAAGCGGGAGAATGAGACACTGGGGGAGGAGGAGGTGGAGGGGAAGAGGACGGAGATAGAGAGTCAAGATTTGACGCACCTTTTTTTCCCAGCGCTCCACAAACAAACAAACCCCAAGGTGTGTGTTTCTTCTAGTAAGTTAAGTAAAGAGTATAATTTGTATTCCAGACCTCATGGCCATTTCTCCACCTACATGTCTGTGGAGAGCATCTTACATGACAGGTAGATGAGGCACGGTGGTGAGGCTCTCACTCTGCTGACATTGATGAATGGGTGTAATGTGTTGGGGATTTTGCGTCTGACCCTGTCAGTGCCTGTATGTGTAAAAAAGACTCAGTTGCTGTGATACCAGGTCACATGAGGGCCTCTATCTCCGTCAGGGGAGGAAGGCACAGAGGGTCTTCCACCCCATCTCAGTGTCAGTAATGATCCACTGACTTGAAGGGCCATTGAAAGAGAGAGCATGAGAGAGACAGAGGCGGAGTGAAAGCTATCTGACTCAGAGATGTCACAGGGATTTCTGCGTCATCTCCTGTGTGAAATATAATATCATAATCAAGCTTTCTTTGTTTGAATTTCTTTTTCCCATGCAGTAATGTCAAGATTTCACTCCTAACCACCCTTTAAAGTAGAACTGATATGCATGTGCAGTAGGCTACAAATAAGTGTTTGTTTGTTTGTGTGTGTGTGTGTGTGTGTGTGTGTGTTTCTTTTGTTCCATAATGCCTGTGCAGGATGGATGACATTCAGCTGTGCAAGGAGATCACTCGCCTGAAGAAGGAGCTGCACAAATTAGTGTCCATATCAGGTAGGAGTCCTCTGGATATCGATAGTTGTTGATGGAGGAGAAAAACAGGCAGGGAAAGTTCGACATTTTGGGAGACAAGTTTATTGGCTTTCTTTGCAAGAATTAGTTGAGAATATTGATGAGTGTACGCTAAATATGAAGCTAGAGCCAACAGGCGGTTACACTTAGCTTTATGCTATCTTAGCTTAGCATAAAGATTGGAAACGGGGAAATAACTAACTTCGCTATCTCCAAAGTTCCAAAAACTGCACTTCTAAAGCTTATTTGTTTAATTCTTACACAAACAGAAATGTAAAATCAGTTTATCCGTCCAACAGTGTTGCTGCTTTTACATTTCTTAACAAACAAGATGCAACCTGTTAATTAATCTGCTTTAGAGGTGATGGTGCATGTATTTTTGAACTTTGGACAGCGCCAGGCTAGCTGTTTTCCCTTGCTTCCAGTCTTCATGCTAAGCTAAGCTAATCGCCTCCTGGCTCCAGCTTCATATTTAATGCACAGAGCATGAGAGTGGTATCACTCTTCTCATCTAACTGTCAGCAAGAAAACTAATAATTGTATTTCCCAAAATGTCCAACTATTCCTTTAAATAAATGAATGGCTAGATTTCCACATAGAATTATTAATTCATTTATTTCCACATTTGTTTGTTTAATATCCCGTTATTTTTGTACAAAGTAGGTAATCTGGGACAAACACTAGATAGTCAGATGTCTTGTGCTGCAGATAATGACAAGTCCAACGAGGACCGGCAGAAGGAAGAAGAACTACTGCAGCAGATCCACAAACTGGTCGAGACCAGAGATTTCCTGGTGGATGATGTGGAGTTTGAACGACTCAGGTGTGCTTCTGCCTCTATGGTTTCATTACAGTTTTGTAGGAGTCTTTTGGTCATCTGTCACTATAGGCTGTGAATGAATAATTAAAAATGAAAGACTACTGAACAAAGCTACCAGATAGAGATGCAGTGTGCATGCAGTACCCATGCAGTCTCCCAGAAAATGCTTCAGGAAATTCTTTGCCCAAGCGGAAAAACTTAAGTTTGACATCTATTTTTCATGCACAGGAGTGCAGTTCATGAACATTGTTCTTATAATGACTGATAGGGCTCAGGCTGGAACATCGCTTATAGTCACTATTGCTGGTAACGTTATATCTCAGTTCAGTATCATCCATATGCATGCTTCCACAAAGCCGCCCCATTGCACTCCATTAAAACACTGGAACATTTCCTAAGGCACAGCGCTGCGAGACAGTGTACCGCAGAGCGCACAGCAGAGAGCCATTTCAATTAAAGATGTGTCAGCGGGCGTCAGTGAGTACCGCCAGAGGAGCTGCCATTGGTTAAAAAAATAAACAGTTTGCATCTATTTTAGGTGCACCAAGCCTCTTATGTCTGCTGTTGGTGCTGTGTTCATGCAAGGGAACCAAACATATTATACAAATCACTACAGGGCACCTTACAGTATATTAGAGGTTATACAGGTTAAATCTGTATTATGGAGGACTCCAACAGTGGATGCAACTGCTCTTTTTGAAAAGTTTTGTCCTGCATTCATAAAGAACTTAAACCACTGCATTCAACTTACAGTGAGTCAATTTTGCAGCAGCCGAGTTACACTGCATGGTAGTCTTTACAGAAAATGAGCGCACCTCTGCTTACTTGCTGATCATGATGCAGGATATACATCCTCGCAGGTTCTTTAACTTGACACTCAACTTGTAATCTAATTCGACAGTTGACAACTAGATGTGATTTTAGGTTTAAGCTTCTCTCCACTCCAATTCTCAGACAGTATCAAGCACTGTTACTTTGTGTGATCAACAATTTGAGCTGGCAGCTGACAGCATGCTGTGAAAACGCTGAAGGGCTGCTGGGAAGGTGAGAGGCAGGAAGCACAAGAACCACAGTGCGCTAATGGATCGCAGAGAGGAGAGGCTGTGACGGCACTCAAGGCCATGTTGCCCATGCTGATAAATATAGAGATCTTTCTATTGTTATTTCTCTTTTTAACCCTAACTGTCCTTCACAAGGAAATTCTGTCTGCAGTTGTTGTTTCAATATTTATTTTCAAAGCAGAGCAGACATGGTAGTTAGTAACAGATCAGATATCAATATATATCTGTTACATACATCCTGATGTATTTAGTAGTATTGAACTTCACTTGGCACTACAAACATTCAAATACCCAAATATGCAGGGTATGTTTATCCAATCTAAGAATCTCTTCATAGATGATGAAGAGTGGCTGCCAGATTTATGGAATTTATCACTTGAACCTCTCAGAGTAAATCTAATCTTTTCTAACAGCCAGAACTGCATTAGGTTTTTTATCCAGTGGGTATCTTGGGAAGGTGTTTCATCTCTCCACTTTAGTCAAATCAGTCTTTGAATTGTTCATTCAGTGCTTGTGGAATAGATGGCAAGTCCAGCAAGTGTAACATAGAGACCATATTTTACTTTTACATCTGTATAATAAGGGATTCATGTCAGGATATATTTTGACTTGTCTTTTGTGATCTGAAGGCAATGGAAGACTAAATTGATCTTTCTCAATTTCTACAGAGAGAACGAAGAAGATAAAGAAATGGCAGATTTTCTGAAGTCCAAATTTCCAAGAAATATGAAAAAGACAGGTATTTAAGCATAAAGAGAACTGCAACTTTGTGATCACTGAGGAGGAAATAAGCAGTGGCAAATATTTTCCTTGTTCCAAATGTTTTTCTTGTTCAATGTGTTTTCCTCCTGAGGGCTTTGAAGGATGAAGCTTCACACATCCACTGACTGATTCACCATAAAAATGAAATGGGAGTACTGAGGCTATGCTTTAGACCTGTCTGAAAAAATATGCTCGCTCCTCTTAGTCAAGTCATTAATCATCTGAACTTTATTATACATTGACAGTTAATACTGCACACCTGAGTGTTCTTGCTGTGTGAGTGTGAGAGAGAAAGAGAGAGAGAATCAAAGATGAACATAGATGAAGTTGTCTCTTGTAACACATGTAACACAATACACCACAACATTTTTTGAACATTTCATCTTTTCCTCACAGTGTGATTTCTCTGCGCTTCAGGTGTACCAACCAAACGGATGCCATCCCGGGGTCAGCAGGCCTCTTCTCCCTTCACCAAGACAGGCCTCACCCTGCTGAAAGAGTGCTGTGGCTTCATGTGCTCCATCATGTAGCCTGGAGTCAAAATGGAGGGCCCCACTCCAGGGCTGACACAGGGGCCACAAACCAAAATGGCCATTCCACAGGAGTCAATATTTCCAGTTTCAGCTTTTCAGTCCGAGAAAGACTTTGAAGCATGGATGGAGCACTTACAGACACAAGTTGAGAATTTCCCAGAGGGAGAGCAAAGGATGTTGCAAAGATCATGTGGTGTGTTTTCCATGTCAAGACCCAAGTTTGTCTTGTGTTGTTTGTCTCTTTCGTTGGATTTCATATCTGATTTTGTTTTCCTCCCGTGTCTCTGCTCTCCACATCTCTCATCCCACTCGTGTTTTCATTTTTACTCTTGTTAATTATCACTGCTCAGCCAACTTCAAGAAAAACATGACATACGTTATTTATTTCTTTTTTTCAGATAGGCAAGACAGGGTTTTAAGGACAGAAACAACATAGCACAAGTCAGCACAAGGCATGTGTAGTGTACACACTAATTGGATTGACACGCCTACAAATTTTATATTCAAAGACCTTAATGAGCTATGATAACTGTCCTAATTAAAAAAGGAGCTGTTTTGCAGGAGTCAGCAGGCCAGTCTAGACACACTGCTGGAACTTTATAATCTGTATTAAGGAGATAACACTAATAAAACTGACATTAATCGGGAGCTCTGTTAGGATGAAGTTGCCTGTGATTTGACTCCAGGTCCAAATTGGTACGACCTTTTGAAAAGTGGTTTGTGAAGAAAGAACAGATGTCTCATAACGCTCCATTTTGCTTTAATAATAGTTTACTAATATTGACTAATGTATACTTTTTTCAAGTATCAGTTTCGATGCAAAACGTGGGCTGCAGGCTGCAGTGATTTTTGTGTTTGTTTTTTATTTGCAAAAAAAACATAGAAGAACATCAAACAATACAAATTTCGAGAGTTTTTTGTTGCTAATCCTTACTAGTCATAGTGTTGTGCTTTTTGTCACAATGCTTTAGTATTTATTGACATATTTCTGATGAGTATTCAACAGACGCTACAGTATGGAGGGGGCTAACAAGTTGACAGTAGAAGGGAAAGGTAGTGATTGCAGTGTCATGTGGGGACACAGTATTATCTATATGGTACTGTATGCACTTGAGCAAGCTGAGGTATCAGCACATATACACCACTCCAGTGATAAAGATAGATCATACGCATCACTAAGGCACACTTGACAGTGTTTTAAGTGAGTACTTTATGTTTCATATTAATCCACTGGCCAGGGGCAAAACTCTTCAGCCCACTTCCACTATGAATAAATATTTGTTACCACCCTATGTTTTATCAGTTATTATGGTCTGAATATGTACCTATAGAAAGTGTATCCAGGGATGGCCAATCAAACTACGGAGCAGATCTCTGTGTTGCCAAGAAGAACAGTCGCCATAGCAACCTTGTATACCCCATATCTTTACAATGAGACAATGATGAAGGTTGGATGGATTGGAGAGATCAGACTTCATAGATGTGACAAAAACTCGAGCGCAATCATGGTTACCTAATGAAAGCTAAACAGGAGACAGAATAATATTGCTGTTTTAATTGTGGTGATTTTCATATTTTGGATTCACTCTGGGGATAACAGCCAATTTAGGATTGCAAAAAATCTACCATAATTGAGCCTCTGAATCCCTTTCACATCCTTTTAGATAAACTAACAACCATTTGGAGATCTTTTTAAATCATTATAGATGATACAAGAATCTCCCAGTTTGTTTCCCATCCCTGTTATACGCAGTGTTCTCTTTTATGGTTTATTCCCAACTAGTCCTTGGGATGGATACATGGATACAGCTGTCTCCTTTGTTCAGTCACTGGATCTTTTGATTTTCAGTCTCAACACTGTCATAGAAGCTTTGGGTCACATATCACCCAGCAACCATGTCTGGTGCTGTCATGGAGGTTCACAGGGGAATTAGATGTGTGCCAGTAATGTTGAAATGCCATAAGTAACTCCCATGGTAGAAAAACAAAAAGATACTGGTATACCAGGAAAATATTTCTTCTTGTTATATGGGTGTGTAAGTAAAATGTGAGAAGAAGTGGATAGGAAATTTGTTTCTAAATGTTAAGTATTATGACAGTGTCAACCATTTTGCTGTTTACTTCTGTATTTGTAACCTTAGTTTTGAAAAAGACAGTAATGGTTTGATGAAATTTACAAATATAGTGGAAACACAAAATCTATCATCTGAGCCAAAATAATCAGTTCATACAAAAACTTAACATAACTTTGCCTTTTTAAGTCTGTTCCCATGATTGAACTGCATAGTTTATAAAATAGCTCTTCGCCCTGACAAAGACCTTCATCTAATCAGTAATTGTTTTTTTGAGTGTGTGACATGTTTCTGTTCTTCAGTTTTCACATTTAGACATAAAACCAGCTGTTCGCACCAGCTGTAGGGTGTGTTACATCCCCTAACTGTGCTCTGCCTGAGTCAAGCGAGGATTCAAGAATCTTCTGAGGAGAATTCTTAGAGACGTGGAAGAGACCATGTAGCCTCTTAGGAGAGACACGGTGTCACAGGAGAAGGAGTCAAAGAGAGAAAATGACATTAGAATAGAGGCTGAAAGCAGGGGAGATGAATAAAAAGAGAGAGAAAGAGAGAGAGAGAGTGGGAGGGCACAGAGTTTGGGGGTGGTGGGGTGGTGGTCTAATCTTCAGTGTGAGTCATCCTTAGTGAAAACACTGCGAGTTCCCACAAGGGCAGCTCTCAGTGAACGCTACGTGAAAAGGACAGGATTGTCAGTCAAACACAATAATCCTGTACACCTTCTGCACAGCTCACTGTGTACAAGAGGTGACAGTACAAATGTGTTTGTACAGGTGTGTGAGAAACAAATAAATGAGAAAGAAAATGTGAGTGCAGTATGTGTACCTGTGCTTGTTTGCGTGCCTAGGAACACGAGGGTGATAACAAGAGGTACAGTAGCTGTCACTGCTTTGTTACTATGGTTACTGTGACTTGATGGTATACTCTCACTTCTTGTTTCATTTGGTCATACTATGTAATGTAATAGCCTACACTAATGCAAGGCTGCATGTGTTGTAATATTGCTAGGGGAAGAATATAAGGACCTGTTTTTATAATGTTCAGTGCACAGAGTTCTTAAATGTTCTCAGTTAAAGCTGCAAATGTAATAAATTAAATCTTATCTCAAGATTCAGTCTCATTATTACAATTTAAACGTGTTGAGTTTTAAAAGTGAGAAATGTGATCAGATAGATTGCCGAGAGTTAGATAGGAGATCAATAGTTTACCATAAAGGCTGGAAGCAGGGGGGACACAGCTTGGCTCTCTCCATAGTTCAAAAATACATCCATACAAGCACCTCTAAAGCTTACTAATTAACACATCAAGTTGCTGCCGGTTGCCTGGCAACCTCAAGGTGATTATAAGACTCCGGGAAGTCCACACGCCCTGCTCATGGATGTATTAAAGAGAGCACTGCCACTCAGTCTTGTTGCTAATTTGTCCCAGTGGCCACCCGCGGTATTGCAACAAAAAAAAATCCCCTGCGGCCCAAAAAGAATTTTTCTAAACGACCACCGTTGTAAAACACAGGACACCTCCAACTGCAAACAATGTCAGTTACTCTTTGTATAATGAATATTTAATCCATTCAGGTTTTATATTTGTAAAACTTTCCCAGAGCCTAGAAAAGCAATTTTAAAGTGCGTGATGTCATCCCAATGTAAAGTCTATAGGCCCAGCGGGAATGCATGGGCGGGGCCAGTGGGAGAAACACTTATGAGCATGTGCATTGGGCCACACAACACGGAGGCAAACCCGGAAGCTAGAAAACTTTTTTGCTGTATGCGGACAGCAAGCAGTTTTCATTCACTTGACTGCGAGACTGAATCCAGTTTCCAGTTCTTATAATACATCCATGGTTCTGCTGCTGTTTCCCAAGAAATATTTCCAGCATGTAACTCACTGTAAAACAACAACTTGTCGTTTTTACATTTTTGTTTGTGTAACAGATTAAAAATGAAATACAACATATTTATTAGTGAGCTTTAGCAGTGCTAGTAGGCGTATTTTTTAACTTTGGTAAAAAAAAAAAAAAAAAACAGGCTAGCTGTTTCCCCCTGCTTCCTGTCTTTATGCTAAGCTAAGCTAACCACCTCCTGGCACTAGCTTCATATTTAACAGACAAATATGAGATAGGTATTGATCTTCTCATCTAACTTTCAGCAAGAAAGCAAAAAAGCATATTTCCCAAAATATTGAACTATTGCTTTAAAAGTGTACTTTTGACCTATTTTCCTCTTTATTTTTCTTAAATGACTTTTTATTGACTTTTCCTTTTCTTTTTCTATAATTTAGAGATAATGTATGTATACTCATGCCTCAAAGCTTTTGAGGATGTGTGCTCAGCTTGAAATGAAAAAGCTTTTAAGTGTCAAATTTGAGGGTTAACAATCTAAATTTGTAAACTCAGCCCTCAGACTGTAGTTTTATGTAATCTGACACCGACTGAAGTGCTCAGTATGTCTGTGTAACTTTGAAAGGGCGCAGAAGAGTGAGACTGAATAAAAAGGTCAAATGGGGAAATGCCTTCTCACCCCACTCGTTGCCATGGATACCACATGGCTTCTTTTTTGGGGACTAAACAATGTTTACTTTTCTTTTATACTGTACATGATTACTCTCTTATTATCTCATTATAAGATACACTGAAATATTAATATGGGTATTATGTAAATTTCAGTGTTACAGACTAATAGTACAGTCATTTGTTAAATCTGAATCTCTGAGTTTAATGCATCACAATTATATTACAAAGTACCGTTGATTCAATGCTCATTCAATGATTCAACAATATGATAATTTTGGAGGCTGTAGTTCGTGGTGCTGTTGAATTGTATTGCGTTATACTGACAGGTGATGCTATTATTTTGTTCACCCCATTTATATTCTCTATTATTTCAATAAGGGTAGGCTAAATAACAGAGACACCTCTCTGTATAATGCAATACAGTTCAACAGCACCACAAACCACAGCCTCCAAAATGATAATAGTTTAATCAACACCTCTCTAAAACAGTTTCAATAAAAGCTGAACATTATAACCTCCATGAAGATAGGATTGATTGCAGAACTGTTGTATTATACTGACTAGTTTTAGCTAGGTGTACCTAAAAAACTGGCAACTAACTATATCCTCTATTAAAAGCATAGTGTACATGGCATTAAAACTAAACCCTTAAAATGTACAAACAATTGTGATAATGCAATGCTGTAGATTTCTATAGCAGTAAACTTGAATGAATGAAGGTGGTTTGTTGCGGCAGAGGATATATACTGTATAACAAAGTGCTGAAATGAATCAAATAACTACAACTGAGCAAGTGAAGCAGTGAATATAATACATAAAAAATAATAATGCTGCGAAATGGAAGAGCAGATGCACAGAAATGTCTCCAAAGGAAGAGACATGCTTTTTCAACACTGCAAAAGAGTGGAGAGGAGGCAGTTTGGAGGGGTGTCAGATTGTTGCAAAGAGGAAAAACTCTTCATGTTGATCTTGTGGAGGTCAATCTGCTCTGAAGCACGTACTGGAAAGGTTCTTTGATCCTAGTAGGACCAGGACTGTGTGTTCTGGCTAATTAACAATCCAGTGACATCTGAGCACTGAGGATACCAGCTGGAGCCTGCCTGCTTTCTATTCTTTCATTTGCATAACCATAGTACCATTTGTACTGTATAATCACAGTGTATAGCAGTTGATGATGATTATGATGATGTTCCATAAAAGTCATTTGACACACCTTCCATATTTTGTCTTACCACCCTCTGTCAGTCTCTGTCATGTAGTTCTGTTTCCTACTTTTTGTCTTTTGTGTCCCGCGTCTCTGTTCAGTCCAGGGGTTTCTAAATAACAGCAACACTCGACATCACAGTCACCAGTAATGAGAACGTGGGCAGTACTTGAACCTTTACTTGGAAGGTTGCCATGTTCCATTAACTCTCTCCTAAAGTCACCATTGCAGGAAACAAAACTGATTTCCTCTCTTTAAAAAAAAAGCAGCTCTGACTCATCCCCCAGTCAATCCTCCCTCCACGCTTTCTCTCTCTCGCTGCTCCCATCCCTGTCCTCCCTCCCTTCCAGTGTGTCCTCAAAACACTCCCCGAGCATCTCTAAACAAATAATCAAATGATTACGAAGCAGCAGGTTGCCAAGTCCCGGGTCTGCTTTCCTGCTTATCTCCCTCTCATTATGTCAGCAGCAACGTCATGCAAGTGTGGGTTGGCTCTGAAAAATGCTAAAGTAGCAATGACAGAGTGCGAGTGTGTGAGCACCTGCAGGCCTCTGTGCATTTTTTTGGAGAGAGTGTGACCATTTGTGACACTTTTATGTCTTGTTAATGTTTTTCTCCTTAGTTTTTCACCTTGTGCTTCTTTATAATATGTGATTGCTCAACAGGCTTCCCTTATGATTGGCTGCTGAAAGAACTGAAGGTTATTTGGTTTTGGCATTCATCACAGGTCATGTAGCTTTGGCTACATGCCTAAAATATAATTGCTTTAGGTGTAGGGCTGACAGACTGCATATAAACCAAATAAATATGTAATATATATCACACCAACAGCTATGACCTGAATATCCAATAAACAGATGAGCACTACAGTTGAACTACCAAATAGTGGAAAAGCACACAGTTGTCCAGCACAGGATTTGTGGGGGGGTTTTGTCAGGACCCAAGGTAAATTTTGTCTGCCTGACAAAATTCACAAAACCTCAAAATGTTCACTGAGGAGATTATTCTAAATATTTGCCAATATAGAACTCAAGCACAAGACCACTGATAAAGTGCAGGATTTGATTTCAAAGTTGCTCTGTCTGGATATTTTTCTGGATATTGCAGAATCACCTTAGAAACAACAACTAATTATAATACTGTTAAAATTACAACAAGTCATTTTTAGCCAAAGTAAAGGACACATTTGGGATGTGGTAGAGGTTATGAATGAAATAACTGCTAAGCTAAATATAATGAAGTGCTTTCTCATTTTGTTTAAAGCAATCATCACCAAGAGGCAAATTCAGTACAGTTTTGTAAATGTGAACAGAACCTTCAGGAACTAACAAGCTTTTCAATCACCACAAACATCACTGTTACACCTACACAGTATTTATTAGCCTCCAAACCATTCACAGCAGTCAGAATGGACTGTATGTTTTAAGAATTTGTTGATCAATAATATGTATTCCCTTTCTTTGCAAATGAATATTCAAATATTAAGCTTCATCCAGCAGTTGAGTCCATGCTCAACATTGTAAGTCAGCATCTCTCTCCTTCTACAAAGCAGTCGGTTTTTCCCTTTAAATAAAAATGGGAGGAAAAGGTTAACATTCTTCAGTTTAATATTGTGGTTCACTGAATACCAAAGACATTCATCATAGACAGTCACTTATATGGGATTTTAACTTGTAATGTGTACTGCATATACTGTACAATAGTGGATGAGCTGTATATTCTACAAAAACCAAACAGCCATGCCACATCTCTCCAAGGTTAAGTGAAACCAAAGCATTCATTGTGCAGCATTTGATTAACATCTTGGTAACTGCATGAAGGATGGAGACATAAAAGTATTAATTTCCATTGATTGGAAAAGATCGATATGTGAATAAAGCAGAGAATGTCAAATAAAATGACAAATAAAATGGCAAATAAAGCAAACTGCAGTTTTGTGAGGCTAATATACAGTAATTGTGGTAAGAATATTTCTGGGGGACACCTAGTGGACAGTTAATGCTAAACACTGTTCACAAGACTTCAAGTGCTTTTCATTTGCAGGCAGTGCATTGTCCAAACAAATACTTTTAACATTCATTGTGTCTTTGAATATCACATTGACCTTGGAAATCAGGAAGTAAGTAAAGGGGATGAAAGAAGCTGGTGAGATGCAGGGGGAGGTCAGGGTTGGAGGGAAGCACAAATTTGACTCACAGGACAGATTTATGATTTTGAGCTATATAGATAAAACTGACTTGACTTGACACCGAGCAGCAAACGTTGGACCCATCCAGGGATCTCTTTCCTGTTTTTTCTGTCTTTCAAATACACACACAAGACTATTCAAATATTTATGCAAACATTTGAATATTTTACACCTACAAATTGTGTAAACTTTACATTTTGCTGGCCATTTTCCAAAACATAGGCTACAACAATGATTAGCTTGCTTTAACTTCCAGTTAGCCTTTGGTTTCAGTCCATTCCAGTTCTGTATGAAAACTGATATGTAAACCTGCAGAGAGACTAAATTAAAAAAAATCCAGTGTAACTAATATTAGAAATTAGTCTTAAGTCTTTAGTCACCTCACAAAAAGGATTATCCATCATTGCTCTGTCACCAAGCAGCTGATGCCCGTGGAGGTTATGCTCAGATAAAAACTTTATTTGGTTTTTGCTGCCCTTTAGTTGTCATTGCAGCCAGACCATAACATCAAGGATAATGCAATTTGCTGTCATAACACAGAATAAGACAAAAGCATCCTTGTCATCGCTTTGGAGCAATCATTTTTATATGTGTGCCATACGTGACACCAAGAACCGGCAATCTGCATTTACATTGATGACAAAAAAAGCATAGTGGTGGAATAGTGAAATAAAGCAAGGATCTTAATAGCATTCAGTCTGTTTTAAGGAATGTTCCTGACTTGACTTGCAGACTTGTCAGTACAGAGAGCGAGAGTTTGCACTAAGTTAGCGTAGTTAAAGTTTTGACAGTAAACATGGTAGAGTATGCAGTTATTAGATGTAAACTGGACCCTGGAGCTTCCTTCTACTATCTATTAATGTTATGTAATAATTGTAGCAGAAATTTTTGTATGTTTCACAACCACAAGGCTGTTAGCCACTGCCAGTTACAAGCTAACAAACAACATAAACAAATAAAAGATGCTAACTACACTCACCATTCTGATACGTCTGCTAGTTGCCAACTTTGGTGCACAATAGACTTTTCATCTGGGTCTGACTGAGGCTCAAATATGTGTGGCTGAATCTCTCCGATGTTTCCTCTACTCAATGTTACCTCTAGCTATCTTGACGCGCACTGCTCTCTCACCATGGATGTCACCAGCACTGGTCAACCTATCACTGGTCAACCTAACACACAGTGATGGTGGGCGGGTCATTCAGAGATCCAGAATTTCTCAATGAGGGAGAAAGAGTAGATGTGCTACCAGCCCCTTTTCAGAGTTTATTTTTTATTTTTTATTTGGGATAACCATGTTTAACAAAATATTATCATAGCAGAGTATTTTTACATACTTTAAAACGTGTCTGGAGGGGAACTTTAAGTAAAAGTGTAAAAGTACTAGCATGAAAACATACTTAAAGTAGCCTACCAAAAGTAAAATTACTCATTATGCAGATTATGGCCTATTTCAGAATAATATATATTATATTACTGGATTATAATTATTGATTCATTACTGTGTTAATCACTTTAATGTTGCAGCTGGTAAATGTGGAGCTCATTTTAATTACTTTACATACTGCTGGGTAGCTTGTGAATTTCCCCTGATGATCAATAAAGTTTTATCTTTATCTATAATAATAAATCATAATTTATTTGTTGACTATGTTTTGTATTAATAATCTGCATCTGCAAAGTACAACTGACTACGACTGAAACCTTTTCTACAATCTGCAAAGTAGCTAAAGTTATTAAATAAATGCAGTGGAGTAAAAAGTACAATATTTGCCTCTGAGATGTGGTGGAGTAGAAGTATAAAGTAGCAGAAAATTGAAATACTCAAGTAAAGTACAAGTACCTCAAAACTGTACTTAAAATTGTACACAGTATTTGAGTAAATGTACTTAGTTACTTTCCACCACTGATTACTAATACTCATGTGTCCATATCCTGGTGGCTGTGGGAGAAATATGATTTTGTCTGAGTGCTTAGACACTCTATGGAGCCATCTATGCTGTAGAAATATGCTCCTCACTCAGTAAGGAGCAAATTTACCAAGAGTCATCTTCACATCGTGGTACTCCATTCCCCTCCGGATCATTGAACAGCAGTGCTCTGCCTCCATCTTGGGGTCACATAGAGTAAGTGCAACTACAAGTGAGAGCGCTGTACCTCGGTTTTTGCCAGATTCTGACTCTCCGCCAAGTTGTGTTACACGTCAGTAGGGAACCTGTACTGGTGAGCGGACGTGTACAGCGCGCGTCAGGCGGTTCCCGGATGCGCCAAACAGAAACATGGAACGGGTAGTGGTGGAAGTGCCGATCAACAACGGTGAGATACATTACCACCTGCACATCTAACGCGCCTTTCAGCCACTTATATTAACACCGCCTGAACGGCATTGGTTCCTCTCTCGATTTGTGCACAAATGCTCCTCCTCCTCTGACGCATGGTTCGGCATTGAACGTGCTGTAGCCTCTGTAGGGCTATCAGTGCTTTACAGGCTATTTGTCTCGTTTCTGTGTATGAATTCTTGTAGCTGCAGGCTACCGGCTGCTTGCACTTGTGCACTGTGACAGAGCTGCAAGCTTCTGTCAAACAGCCGCTCTGCAACTGACTGCTGCTGTCATCACTTACCTCGCTGCACCAAAACACAGGCCCAATTCATTCCCCATCATGGCTTTTTAGTTATATGCATGGTAATAACATGTAATTACACGCGTAGTCTGTGTAAAATAATCCACCATTATAGAACATATAAATCGATCGTAGATCAGTTTAATACCACTAGCAGTCTTATGACAGGAAGTACAATGGTTTTGGTTCAATAAAAACTGAGGGTTTCCTAGGTTACAGTGGGTTCAGCCTTAACATATGACCAAGTTGAACTTGGTATCTATGGTAAAAATGGTAATAATGATGTTGATTATAATAATATAATAATAATAATAGTAACTATAAAAATGTGATTATGAGATATAATTTATTTGTTTCCTTTTCAATAAAGGTCAGAGGTCAGAGCAATTCTGAAGCAGATCCTCTGTGTGAACGACGGTTTCCATATTCATTATCTCACCTCACTGCATTTCAACATGTTTCTAGACTGCATCTATTCCATTGTAATCTCTTCTATTCCCAATTTAAGGATTTTCCCTCGCCGGCCCTTCCACGACCCCACGAAAGCGTCAGGTGCGTTTTTCAGCACGGCATGACATCATCCTTCTGCGGGAGGTTATTGCCCAGAACCCCTTTGCCTCCAAAGAGCCAGGTCAGCCCTGTTTTTAAGGGACTAATCTGCCTGAAAACACTTAAACAGTGTTTAAATGCATAGAGCTGCAGTTCCTGCATGACAAATGTGGACAATGTGTTGTCACGTCAAAATATTTCTAATGAAGCTACAATGGAATTTAATAACTTAGTTAAATTAATGGCCCATTTCCTACATACTGTATATTCACATGTGTGTGAACTCAACCATCTTTATCAGGACGGCTCTGGGCCCGTGTGGGGGAGATTATTACTACAGCACTCCAAGATGAAAACTTTGAGGTGGATGCCAGGAGGTGTAGGGAGAGGACTATGCTGCTGCTAGACTACTACAAGAAACAAGACTTTCCCAGTCTGCGCAGGTTGGTTCATTCACTAAGACCCACATTTCAGAAGAAATGAAAAGTGTACTGTTTCCTGAGGAAATAATGGCCCTAAGCTGGATGTGTGGTGGAGATGTGTTCGGCCTTACCAAAAAGAAACACAAGTTTAATGTGTGTGTGCTTTTGGTGTATTCAGGTTCGGAACAGAGAGGTTGTACGCCCAAAAGGAGGATCTGCTCCATGAGGTGTTGGAGCTGGAGGCTGAGAAGGGGCTCCTGGCCAGCGGGGAAAGCACAAAGTACCAGGTGGGTGTCAGTGGTGTCGTGTTAGCAGAGAAGAGTAGGTAAACTTATGTGACACCACCAGCACAAGAAATTTATTTTCACAGAGGGTGTTTTAGTGCCCGTGAGCTGGTTTAGACGGGCACATCGGCCGCATAAGTTACAGCTCCCATCACACAGCATCATGCTGCAATTTCTTTATTTTGTCAAAAACAGCACTTTTGAGTTATAGACATCATTCTTGGCCAAATATTAAATTAAAGTATATGATTGAATATGTTTTAAGCTGGCTTTACACATTCTATTTGTGATCTAAAAATGTTAAACTCATTCCACACTTTGTTATTAGGGCAAGGATGCCCATATCCCATTATCAAACCTGTCGATACAGTCGCCACTTTTTTCTATCTCTGTTGGCGATAGTTTATCTGCTCTAACACTTGAACTGAGGCTAGACAGAGAAATTGGATATCCAAGTCAGCAGGTATTTTTATGTTCTCTGTAACTACTTTGCCACTTCCCTTTTCTTCCTCTTGGTGGCATTCAGTCACATGTAAACTTCCAGATCTGCCAACAGCTTATACAGTATAATAATTATCATTTTCTTTGTTCTTGTTGTTATAGAAGTGATATTTAATCGTGTCCTTATCTTTCCAAGGACGATGAACTGAGAAAGCGAGCCATGGAAGAACTAACTCTGCCAGAGCAGGAAAAACCCAACATCACTATCACACAAACACCCACTGCAGGTAAGAACACATTCAGAACACTAGACAAGACTGGCACTTGATCCCCACAGCACATAGTTAAAAGAAAATGTATTCATTATTGCTTCCAAGGTCAATTCCTTCTCAGTCATCAGAAGAAATCAATGAGCCAATCAGGTAATAAAACAGATTTAAATAATATGCCATCCAAAATCTTTTAAGTGTGAAACATTAACCTGCTGTGGTCTTGAAATGTAGCTTGTATTTTGTTTTGAGAATAGAGGCTGTAGTCACGTTGGGTTTGCAGCAGTTACCTGTCCTTTCAAGTCTACAAGGGAGTGAGTGTTTCCTACTCAAAATAAAGACTTTGGTGGAGCATAACTTAAATCCCTCAACCCAACCCTCAATTTCAAGTTCAAGTGCCTGTGTAAGCCAGTATTTGCCCTTCTAAAGTGCTTTTCAGCAATCAATCCTTGCCAGCTCCATGGTTGTTGCTCTGTAGCTGACTGGTTCTTTCAGAAATGGGTACATTTTTACATAATTACTGTTCCAGCAGAACCAGAAGAAGACCGCGAGGAAATGGCAGAGCTTTCAGCAGCGCCCATGGCCAAGCGGCCCTGCCAGTGCTGCTGCCAGACCTACTCTGAGATTCTCAGCTTCCTGGAGAAACGCTCAGAGGCGGAGCAACGGCTGCGAGAGGAGGAGCTTGCCCTGCGCCGAGAGGAGCTAGAGATTCAAAGGAGTGAGTTTTATAGAGAGCAGTGAAGTGTGAGTTTAATGTGGATATTTCTATCTTGCAAAGTGGACTTTCAGGAACAGGAACATCACTGATGTTAGTTGTTTCAGATTAAGTTATCAGAATATTAACTGTAACTAAAATGGGCAATAAATGTCCTGTCTACTGATGCGATGTCATTCATTTTAAGGATGGAGCGATTAGTAAACAGGCTCTAAACACCTTATTTATTTTCATCCTAAACAAAATTCTAATGAAGTTTGAATTAAAGTTAGCCTGATAATCATTCTGAATTTCCATTTCATTTGAAAAATCTGAGATGTGGGCAGCGATTCAGAGGTCTGGAACCAGGCTAATTGAAAGTATGAAAATGAAATAGGAACCTTTACACTTCAAGAATGAACACATATCAATGAAGTAATTTATGAAAATATAAAAGACTTGACATGTGCAGTTATTAATGTCAGTTGAAAAGGATCAAAGTTTTCATTAAACTGATCTCAAAATAAAGGAAGGAATAACTACTGTATATGCGGACCGTTGTCATCATCCTCAAGGGGCAATGAATTACAGATTTCCCTTTTTTACTCTCAGGTAAGATTGCTCTGGAGAGGGAACGTCTGGGAGCTGAGAGAAAAGAGACGGAACGGAGATTTGAGCTGGAGAGCCAAGAGAGGCAGGTTATCTTGGACCTGCTAAAAGAGAAGGTGCTGAAAGGCTGACAGAGAAAAACTGTATCACATCTTTAAAAAAAAAGTCAAAAGCATGAAACACGGGGGAAAAAAACATAGTTGAATCCTCTAAAATGAGGAAGCAAACCAAGGAAACAGGAAGTGAAAAGATCAATGGTTGTTGCTTGCGACATGCAGGTCATTGACTTGGTAAAATAACCGAACAAAACCTGATTGTTGAGATGAACAGTGAACTGAGCTTTAAAATGGAGGGCAGTAATGCAGGATTTGCAGTTGCCTTTGTCAATCTTGTGTGTTTGGTGCACAAAGTACCAGAAAAGACATAAAAATGATGACAATGTTTAAAAGGTACAATATTTGCCTAAACCAGCTGTACAAAGCTGATCCATATAGATCTCAATAGACACTCCCTGCATTTTAGTCTTCATCGCACAGTCTGCATGAGGATTTAAAAGCGCTGCAATTACTGGAATGCCACCTAAGAAATGGAGTGCCAAAAAGGGTGCGGTGCAGTTTCTTAGGTGTGGTGATCCACTGAAAAAAACTGGCAGACAGGTTCATCGTGTGCCAGGATTGTCTGTTGCACAAAAGCAGATAAATGCATTCCTGCATGTGACACTAACAGCAGTATGGTTTTATGAGTCTTGTTCACAGTGTAAGGGTTATTTCTTTCTGTGTGGTTCCAGGATGAAAAAAAAAATCAAGGAACAACTAAGAAGCTGTATTTTGAGGCAATTAACATTCAAGTTATGGTGCAGCTCAAACTTTTTGAAAAGCCTGTAGCATTAACATAATGACTTTACACATGCTTTATTCAGCCACTTCTTTTTCAATTTGAAGACATTTTGATTAAAATAGATGTTAAACTATATTTTACTGACTGTGAATCCACTGCATATTGACTGGTAAGCACTTTTGTACTGCAAACAATAGAAGCCATTAAGTGTGTGTCCCTATTCTATAGATTATACAGAAACAAGTGACATATTTTTGAACTGAAATTACATTAAGTGATAATGTCACATCTTGGGTGTGCTACATTCCTTTTGCTATAAGATAGTTATTAGTCAAATGTATGTCAACATCCTTAGTTTTAAGCTGTCACTCCCAGATGTAGATGAACTGTCATTGGTTAAAGTTGCAATATTACTTAACATGGAATTCATGATACAAGCACTTTTTATTACATGTTCCACTGTACAGGGCGTTTTTTTCTGCTCATGATTTATTAAACAATCTGGCTTTTATTACATGACAGTTGCTACTGTGACCTTCTGTATATTGTTCATAAAAAATGCTATTTTTCTTTAAATCCCCACAACATAGTCTATGTTGTGTAAAATGAAAGCGTTGAAGAAAATGTATTAACCTAAAACCTAAAAGTTGATCATTTTTATTCTGCAAATAAAAAACTATAAAATTATTTCCATCTACATTCACCTTACTACAAAGTGTGACTCGACATGACTTGGCTTTCAGCACTGTGAGGTTCAGAAATGAGGCCATGTTTGCCACATACATATAGCTTTATGGTAAGGTTACTAATTTATTAAGAGTTATTATTTTTTTAAAATAACTATGAAATTTGATTTTATTTGGATTTTACCCTCATGCTAAAGTCCATATTAATCCCCTGAATCTTAAAACTGACTTGAGCAGGGCAGTATTTTGAAGTTGTGTAAAAAAAATCTCTTTTCTAAGAGACCAGTGGTGGAAAGAACATTTACTTAGTATGTGCTTCAGTAGGCGCTACTTGCACTATACTTGAGTTTTTCCATTTCATGCTACTTTATAGCTTCTCTGCTATATTTCAGAGGGAAATATTGTACATTTTCCTCCACTACATTTATCTGATAGCTGTAGCGACTACTTTGTAGAATCAGATGTTTTATACATACAAAACATTCGATCAGGTTATAAAATAGGCTGCATGTTTAAACTACCTGAAACACAGCGCCGTCTGTAAATTTAGGGCAAAACCACAGCCATTTTGTGGTCGTTGCACTTTAATTTGAGGTCTTACAAATCCCATCCATTGATTGGTCAAAATTATATCTCACACAGCCTCTGTTGTTTCGATCTAGTCTCTGATTGGTTCTCTTTCACGTCACTCCCTCTTTTCATCCACCCAATGAACGTGTGCTCGAGGCGTTTTTTTCTCTGCTGCGACCGCATTGCTACAAAGTTTACAGTATCCACATTTGAGTCCTACGAGCGGAGTTTAGAATTTATAAGTGTTTCAGCGTCAAAGAAGCTTTTGTTACATTTCAAGTTCGTCTTCATGGTAACATAAACCGTTGTGTGTATGTTCTGGAGACGATAAAAGACTCAGTGACACATAGCTCAGCTTTCCATCTGCTGTCGATTTTATTGGTAGACAGGGGTTTTTGTGGTGCTGGTCGATGTGACGGCGGTTGTTGACTTCACCAGCACGAGTGTTGCTTCCACTTTACATGTGGAGCATGTGCTCTTTGTTATTTTAGTTTATATTCATTGTTGCGTCACACAGGTTCAGTGAGTTCTTGTATTTTCTTACTTAAAGATGCGTCTGCATGGTGGAAGTCTAAACCAACAAGAGCTCAGATTTTAGTGTGGAAACTGCTCTTCAGGTATTAACGGATTGTTTTGACGATTTTGGGGGAAACGTAACCAAATACCTTGACTCCAAAGCAACATGCCTATTAGGCGTTTTGGGGGTCACAGGTCTCTGGTCTCTCACTCGCCAAAGCTGTCGTATGGTTACAAGAAAATGAATGTTTCAAGAAGCGGCTACCGTGTTTTTTCTGCCAACTCCACCACCGCCAGCACCGAGCTGGCCAAGAAGATCACAGAGTAAGTGAGCCTTCAGCTATACAATACCATCTTTGGTACCTGCCATGTCCCTGACAGTACACCTGGGAGTCATATCTGCAGGTGACCTGAGGCGTGGGGGTGTGTATTGTTTTGAATTTAATGCATGTTAAGTTAGACTATACAAACACACACACTGTATATAGTGTGGGAATCATAGGGTAACTCATGACACTAACACTACATGTTGTCCAATGTACATGCATTTGTTCACTTGTTGGCTATTTGTTCAAGTTTAATGTTAAACATTAAACTTGCAAAAGTCTGAACTACCAGTGACAACAGTAACAGAGTTAGTGTATGTACTGAGGGAAGAATAAATCTATACTTCAGCATGGCAAGACAACTTATTCCCATATACTCTATGTGCGTGTGTATGTAATCATGTTGCAAAACGGTTTGGTTATCTATATTATTTGTCTGATCTCTAACATTTCACCACACTTTTAGCTTGTCACTTGCAACTCCAACTTGTATACCCTTATAAACAAGGCTTAGCATCAATACTTCATAGGTGATCAGTTTTCTTTGGTTAGACTTATATATTGCTTTGCTAGTATTGTCCTAAATATTGTATGTTACCCATGTAGTCTTGTACACTGTTCTTGGATAGGTGTCACTTCTTTCAATTGAAAAACATGACATAAAACCTGTAGTTAGTGTCCCTTGATGTTGGCACCAAAAAATGGCAAAAACACAAGAAACTTTTGTTAAAAATCTGTCAACCCTCGAAGAATTGTTTTGATTGAACCCTTCTTCTAGCATTGTAAGGCTCCCTTAAATTAAGTCTGCAAAGCTTAATCAGCATTTCCCATAACAGTATAATCGCAGATTAACAACACAGTATGCGCAATGCTACACAGTGAAGATGAAAGATTTGTTTTATTATATTAAGACTAATCTGGGTTTTTGTCTCGGCGTGGGAGATTCAAAGGAGCTGTCAGTGAGAATCGTTGTGATGAAAGAAGAGTACAGTGCAGACACTGCCCTGTCAAGGGAGTAAGCAGGGCACAGATACTGTACATTATTTAATAGGCAATGATTCATGGGCCATTTAAATGGGTAGTGGCTCAATAGAAAAACAAGTGAAACCAGGTAAGATGCATCTGAATGAAAATAAAAACAATGGGAAATATCTGTTTGTAGTCCCTGTGAAAACACTGACTGACCCGGATTTTAAAAACATGTCAACTGTAGCAATATTTTGCTGTTAATGTAACGGTCACAAACATTAACTCGTGGTTCACTGCTGCTGAGTCAAGAGTGAAACAGTGCCTCTGTTATAAACGTTAAGGGGAAACGTTCAACACATCCGGTGAAAAAACAAGCTCCTGTGACTCCAAAATGGGGACGTTATTTATTTACTTTCCAGCATTACATCTCACCAACTAGGTAACAACGTAGCATGACATCAACACTCAACGGACTCAAACCACCACTGCACCATCGTCTGCTGAGCTGCAGAATGATTAAGAGAAGCTCTCTTCTAAAATCTGCTACTGACGGACAAACTATAGCTTGCTAGCTACCTCGCTAACACAACAAACAGTTGTGATAAGCATGAGTGATGTGACGTTTGTCAGGGACGTGATTATATTAGAGTTATATTGACAATGATGGGTTCATTGTTTTTTGACTTTCCAGCAATGTATTTCACAAACTAGTTGGCAACTTACTGTGAACACACTGCCTTGACTCCACTGCGTTGGCTCAGCTGCGCACCCAGCACTCTACTACATGTGTTGCGCGGTAGGGGGGGGGATCCATACCAAATATCTATACTACGTCTTGTTTTTGAAGATCGATTTCTAGCACCTATAGGATCAATACCAAAAAAGGAATCCATTTCTCTCAGGTTGTACCCATTTGTATTTCATCAAAGAGTAGAACAGCAAACAACGCTCGGTTGTTGGGAACACATTGTAGTGGATGTACTCTTTTCTTCTCCACTGCTGTCGTTGTGTTTTGTGCACTCATACACACACAACAAACAGTTTTATATCGGCTCATATCGGATAACATGTACGCCGATACTGATAAATCTGTGATATGCCGATATTGGCCGATAATTTTGGACGACCGATAAATCGGTCGGGCTCTAGTAAATACCCCTCGAACTGAAGTCAGTCTTATTTTTTTTTATAACCATGTGATTCGTTACTGAATGTGACTAATAATGAGCAGTATATAACATTTTAAACTTGGTCTCTTTTGCAATATTCTTGGAGCTTTCCCTTGTTAGACAAATAGATATAAGAACAGAAATAATACTTATTGCCCATGTCCCATATTCTTTGATCTTTCTTTTTATTTGTCTACTTAAATGTATCCATAATAGATGATGGCATTATATCAAATATTTGAACAAGGTTGAGGGATGTAAACAGGGCGAGGCTACAGAAGCAGAGAGGCCTGTCTTGCCAAGCAGGATCCTGGTACTGGCAGAGCCTCTAACTGTCGCCAAGCCCTCACTCATCTGTGATGTGCTTTAAAGAGCCATCAAGTTCATTCTTTATTATTGGCACTGTTATGTGACGGTTCGGTATTAGATTTAACAGCATACTTTTCTGCCCAAGGCACAGCTGTATTATTAATGCATGGGCTTGTTCAGAGTTTGACTTGATGCACCAGGACTGTTCTGCACTAAATGTCGATATCAATATCAAATTGGTTAATGTTTGTGCCAAGTGTTTTTTGTGGATGTTTTCACTTTTTTCCTCTTTGAAGCTAGTTACAGGTTTACAGTCTTATCACAATTACACTACCGAAGTTAACAAAACCTTACATTTGTAGGCTTCCTTTATCACATTTTTTCCCCCAAACCACTCCTACGAATAAATTACCCAGACAGTTTTTTTTTTTGTGGGGATGCATTTGAGAAGTTGTGGCATGCAAAGGTGCATTGTCATAGCTTGCACAGATTGCAATGTTAACTAACAGTTATTTTCATTATCGGTTAGTCTGCCAAATATTTTTTCCATTAATCTATCTATTGTTTGGTCTATTAATTATCTATATAAAACAGAAAAGCAGCAGATCCTCATGTTTGAGAAGCTGGAACCAAAGAATGTTTGGTTCGTTTGTTGGAAAAATTATGATTAATCAATTACCAAAATGGTTGCAGATTATTTTTCTGTCGATCGACTAATTAATTAATCAATCGACTCATCTTTTCACCTCTGCAAATTACTTAAATAGTTGATTGATCAAGATTTTATTTTCTTACAATCAACAAGCTCTTTTGTTGTTCAAAATAGTAGTTTAGTACACGCTAGAACACACTTCAATTAATAGAACACACAAAGGTGTGTGTTTGTTTTTAACACTCTGTTTTTTCCCCAGACGCTTGGGTGTCGAGTTGGGCAAGTCAGTGGTTTGTCAAGAATCAAATACAGGTAAGTCTAATTAATATCCTGAAGTCCCTCATTTCCAAAATGAATGTCTTAGATGAATGAGCTGTGGTTTAGTGTTTTCTCACTTGACTTTGCACTTGAACCCACAATGATTGTATTTTTTTTTGTTTGTTTGTTTTTTGTTTTTTTTTTGTCAGAGACTAGAGTGGATGTGAAGGAGTCTGTTCGTGGGCAAGACATCTTTATCATTCAGACCATTCCCAGGTGAGACAGAAGGATGCTCTTGATGCCTTGATGTTTTATATTAACAAATCACTATGTGTAATGTGATGAACCCTCAGAGAAGTGTCACCCAACTCTGAACTCTACTGAGATTTTCAGCTTCTATTGCTTATTTTTTTTAATTTTACAGCCCATAAATTTAATGTTTGGTTCACTCTCATCAACCTCGTTTCGTTGCCGTTAGGGGTCCCTCACATCAAAACAATAACAAAAGACATAGTTTGATGACATCGTGTAGTAAGTAGTGTCGGATCATGGGAGTTGTTGTCTTCACCACCATTGCCTTCATTGCAGTCAGCTTCTCCTGGTTAGAATTCCTTCAGTGTTCATCGTTCACAAGGTTTTTACCGGGAACCGAATTATCCGCAGAGGTCTCCTCCTCCAAAACAAACAAACCAGGTGAATAAAAACGGTAAATCAGTTTAAGTTAAAAATCTGTTTCTCTCCAGTGCTTTTTGGCTCACAAAGGACATCCCAGAGGGGCTGCAAACCAAGCTGCTGCTAACGTTTGCTCAGCTTATTTCTCTGATAACTTAAAATCCAGACGTCCGATGACTTAAATCCTTCATCTGGTTAAAATATACTAAAAACGACTAAAATCTAAGAAGTGTATCGTAAAAATGTGGCTTAAAACTGGATAAAGAGTCCATTTATGGCAGACAACTACAACGCAGATGTATGCGCTAAGGGGATATGAGGCCATTGATAGGGGACCAAATGAAATGCGCTGTTACCTTGATTAAAATTACGTATTTCTCTAGGTTTGAAAATTGTTGGAAACATTTGGGACATTTTAATGTGGAAAAGTTACTTATCATTCCTTTTTAATGGCATGGTGAATTGAACATCTACTGTGGCAAGCTAAAGATCCAGATATTTTTCTTGGAAGTTTGTGTAGGCCAAAACAGCTAAAGTGAAAGTGAACATTGGACTTAAATCATGAGTTGGCCAGAAACATGACTCCAAATGAGTATGTAGCTCCATGTCTGTCTGTGTCTGATTAACAGGTTAGCCACAACAATTTTATAAGGTGATAAAATTACTGTCTGTGTCAAAATGCAGCTTTAGATTGTTTTTTCTAATTGCCATACTGTATTTACGTATGCAAATGGCATTCCCAAATGGCTCCCACATAGAATGATTATTTTATTACCAAAATCTGTATCCCATCATAGTTTTACACTGCATTTTTGACCAGGTTTAAAATATCTACTTATGATTGCATTCACATAACTAAGAGCCTGTGACAAAATAGCATAAGCATATTCTCAGTAGCTGTGCCAGTATACTGCATTTGGTATTACTGTGTAATTAACTGAAACAAGTCAAAGTATTTCTACTTTGTGTACTGTGCCTCTAGTTTTTCACATTTAAGAATCCTATACAGGGCTCCAGATTAACTTTTTACATTGGTGGCACTGGTGCACCTAACTTTTACATTTAGGTTCACCGGCACATAATTTAGATGCGCACCCAGTGATACATTTAAGCGTTACCTTTTTTGGGGAGGATAATATATACAAGGTAGATTTATTTATCATTTTACAACAGAGCATTGTATAATGATATTTGAGTTGTATTTCCCTTTTATGCTACTCACAAAAATCAACGTTATATAGGCTAATATTTGAGAATACATTAATTCATTACCCTATTAAGTTATGTCTTATTTCACCATTTTAATTCTTAATTCTCCACCTTATTTTAATGTTTACATGCACACACCTACACCTTTGCACACACACACACCGGCTTGCCCCGCCCCGCCTCCTTCTGTTTCTGCACTGTTGACTTTCTTCGTCATCACTATGTTTTATAAAGTTGCCCAAAAAACACATCTCGCGTTTTGGATTTTTTCACCTGCAATTTCATTTTCACAACAGCAGGTGAGCCGCATTTGGAGGAGGAAACAATCTAAACCAACGTGGTACAGAATGACATCGTCACCAACAGGTGCACTTACAAGCTTTAACAAAACAACTGCATAAGTAGGCCTACATTAAACCGGGGACTCTCTCTCTCTCTCTCTGTGTTTCTCTGCAGACCATGTGCAATTATCAGTAGACCGCACGGGAGGGGTAGAGTGAGGGAGGATTATCCACTCGCTAATCAATTGCGGATGGCATCATTTTTAAATGTTTATCAGACCTGCTAAATTTTTTGTTGCATTTGACCACCAAAATGGGCACACCCTGGAGCCCTGCCATAGTATTCATTTGCCTGGGAGGTTTGGCTCCAAATGAAGTTCACCTTTGCAGCAGGAGAAACAGGAAAGGCAACGCTAACTATGGCTTTCTCACTTTAACCAGCTGAGTCTTCTGTTTGTCCTTGTTAATCAGTTATTTGCTATGACGAAGAGGCATGCTCTGAAAGATGACCAGAGGTCACAGGAGGGGACATCACATTTTTGAGCTTCCTGTACTGAGAGTGTACAGATCCACCAGGCCGTTGACCTGTCTGTCTGGTTTCAATAAGCTGTCAAGGCCAATATGGCTACATAAAATAACCTGTTACACCAACAGCTCTTCACCTTTTCAAAAGTAGTGAAACTCTTCTAGTCATCAAAATAACAACCATCATGGTAGTGTATCAAAATCTTACCACAGTACAGAGTTTTGATTTTAAAAGTGTCCTGTAAGCAAATCTTTTCTTACTTGCAAGCTTTTTTTCCTGAACAGAACTTCATATTTAGGTCATGTTTAGTTATGCAGTTAGCTTTGTGTTTCTTTTGTTGCAACTTGATCAGCTGCATTTCAACAGCCAGTAACTTTTTCAAGGTTATTTTTGGCTTGGGGCTTACAGGAAAAGCCTGTTAAGGTGGAGTCCAATAACAGGCCATGTGTAAACAATAGTAGGTTAGTATTTGCCAGACATTGTTTACTTTATTTACAGTGGTTTGTGAGATGATGATCTTGCAAACAAATATTAAGCTGCTGACTCATCAATCCCCATCAACATATCCTTTTGTGCCTGTTTGGCTCGCTAATTGCATACCAGCACTGTGCTTGTACGGGTTGTGATATCTAATATAGTCTCTTGAACTGAATGTGTTGTTTCTCAGAGATGTCAACACAGCCATCATGGAGCTGCTGGTTATGGCTTATGCCCTGAAGACGTCCTGTGCCAAGAACATCATCGGGGTCATTCCCTACTTTCCATACAGCAAGCAGTGCAAGATGAGGAAGAGAGGATCCGTTGTCTGCAAGCTGCTGGCATCCATGTTAGCTAAAGCTGGTATGGATTGTGTGTTGTAATTTCCTTTGTCATTATTGATTTGTTCACTGAATTAAAGCACAGATTAAAGTCACATTGGGTCAGTTGGTGTTGACAATCAGCAGATAAAATCATACCTAACCTTATTGCAAGTCTTCAGATTCATTCGCTGCCAGTCGTTCTCATGAAGATTTTTTGTTTGATACTTGCAACCGATGTCGCTTGTGTCACCCGAGGGAGACATACGACAGCTTCACCTGAAGTCAGCTTTGTTTCATAAAGTTCACTCACCACCAGTTTGCTCTGTTGCTGCCTTTTCAGCGCAAATTGCACTGCATATAAACAGTGCAAGCTGTCAATTGTAATGATTGGCGTTCTTGCGGGATTTGCGGGGGCGTCTACCACCAGAACTCCAGTCGTTCAGTGTGTTGTATAGTGTATTTTCTCAGGTTTAAGGTGTTTATGCTCCCTCTCTCTGAAAAACTAAAACATCTATTCAAGTTGGTGGAAACAATCTTTACGTGTGGTTTGTTCAGTCTTTGTAGGTTTCAGCTCGTCTTCAGGTTTGTCCCAAGCTTTAGCTGAACATAACAGGGTTACAATCAGCCATTTAGAGCTGTGCATAAATTACACAGTGCGCTGTACTTACACAAAGTCCTGTTGAATAGTTTGTGTGTTAGACACAGGACCTGGGATACATTAAATCGTGCATCACATTACTTAATTTCCCCAAACTTTGCGCTCAGTTTAGCAATCTGTTTACACTATTTATGAATCTGTTTGTACATATTGATCCATGTGCACAAATTTCCATGCCAGTATGTATATATCTTTCTGCCTGGGAGCTCTGTAACACTGCAGAAACTTGTTCTGAAGCCATTCCAACTCATGTGTGTGTGTCCTTGGTGTTGCAGGACTAACTCACATCATCACCATGGACCTTCACCAGAAAGAAATCCAGGGCTTCTTCAGCTTCCCTGTTGACAACCTGAGAGCTTCCCCCTTCCTCATCCAGTACATCCAGGAGGAGGTGAGGCTACATAACACTGGACAGTGTTGAGCCTCTTTGTCGAACAGGCACAGTGTCACAACAATACTACTTTACATCAAAGAATGAGTTCTGGAACAAATTTATAGTTAAATAATCTTTATTTTTTATGGAATATCAAATGTCAGTTTTACATCATAGCGCTAAAAAGAATATTTCTCTTTCCTCAGATTCCAGACTACAGGAATGCCGTAATTGTTGCAAAGACCCCTTCAGCTGCCAAGAGGTAACAAGAAAGCCTGGGACACTCAGAACTTGCAAGTCCTTAAATTATCTAGTTGCATTCTCTGTTTTACACGAGTACATCACTTATCCTACTGTCATAGTGGTCAGTGTCTTTCTTTAGCGTTGCATTTTTATTGTGCTTTTGTCTTTTCGTAATACCTATCATATGCCTACCTATTAGTTTTTTATGTGCCATGTTTGTCAGTTTCTTTGACTCTTGTGTGCCTGCATGTCCGTCTGTCTCAGAGCTCAGTCCTACGCTGAGAGGCTGCGACTGGGGCTGGCAGTGATGCATGGGGAGGCCCATCATTCAGAGTCAGACATGGCTGATGGTCGACACTCTCCCCCCTTGTCCCGCACCACCACAGGACACACCGGCCTGGAGCTGCCATGTAAGACACAACGCAGTTTCTCTCTCTACTCTTTGTTTCCTCTCCTTCTCTTTTTCACTTACAGATATTTGTTACGGCATTACTGAAATCAAATCAGTTTTATGACTCGATTCTGTGTTCCATTACTGGTTGTATGTAAAGTTGCCTTTCGTGTTTATTTTGACTCACAGACAGTTTCTCCCTGAAGGATGTTAAGTTTATTTTATAACACAGGTCATGTGTGCAAGATGAAAGCCATATACACATCTACATCTTTTATTATGTCATGCTGACTGTTGAACTTATAAATACAAAAAGCATAAAAAGAGGATAATTGTTTAAAATTTAATTGTGCAGTTGCAGACAGGAAACTTTCCTTTTTGAGAAACTGTTTCTTCTAGACAATTCAGCTCTTTTGTTTGGTGACGTGGAGAGCTACATTTCCAACAGGGACATTAGAGGGCTTGAGATTCGAGCAGTGAGAAAAATGAATGCCATGGTACTTTGCCATCTGTTGCTCATGTGTCTCTAACCACACAGAAATCATAAACCAAAGTTTAGATCCCTAAATTGTTAAACATAAGTACTCACAGACGTCTTAGGATCTTTTTATATATTTATTGTCTTGTTCTTTATAAGCTCTAAATACTTCTGAGTAAAGACCAGTAGCAGGGTTGACCTTTGCTCACAGTTTCAGTCTTCTCTTAAAGCTGCCTAAAATGGCCAGCTTAAGATGAGAGTAATGACCATGCTGACCCTGCAGTAACACACACATGCACGCGCGTGCACGCACAGTTTTCAAAGCATGTGTCAGGTCAGCCCTGCCCCAGGCGTTGTTGTAGCCAGCTGTGAAATACTGCAGGCAGTGACTGACATTGCCCCTTTTTTCTTCCTCAGCCATCTTTATTTCCCTCCTCATCTCGTCCCGTCTTCTCACTTTTCAGCTGACTTTATGATCCTCCTCCTTCTCCCTCTGGACTTGGAAATGTGTTTTATATCAGCCGTCTCTTTCTTGTCTCCAGCAGGAGCTGAATCCCATCTCTCTCTCTCTCTCTCTCTCTCTCTCTCTCTCTCTCTCTCTCTCTCTCTCTCTCTCTCTCTCTCTCTCTCTCTCTCTCTCTCTCTCTCTCTCTCTGCGCCTTTACACATGCATTGATTATGTGAATAGTCAATTCATGGTACAGAAAGGCTTCTTACCACTGAACACAGCTGCTCTGGGATTTAGAAGCTCCTCCTCAGAAACACAGTGGGAGAGTTTGTTTTGGATATCACTGAGCGCTCTGTAATGTTTTGTCTGTTTGTTGTATGTCTAATTGTGCATTAATATTGTCTGTACCATCCTATCTTTTGCCAACGCAGGCAGCAAGCGTCACATCCCATTCCCTGGGATAGAGCTCCCAAGTACGATCATAACGAATCCATTTGTGCTTCCTGTTGATTGTTTATGCTTCACTGCATGGAATGACAGAATGAGTTACTGAGGGCTTCCACTTCATTTCACTTCTGGACATTCAAGAATTAAAGTGACAATGATCTTATAATAGGTGTTAATTTGTCATCCTAAATCTAAGCTGACTTGAATATTCATGGTATCCTTATTGATTTAGATTGTTCTTTTCAACAACAGATCAGTTGAACGATAGAAATACAAGGGCTATGTTGAGATTCTTTTCAGTTGAACTTGAAGTTTATATATGGGTCAAACGGGACACCCTACATGTGAGGATGTAGACAACCTACCGTGTCTTCTGTTTATGCTTTCCTTTTGGCAAGGGGAAATACTTTATGTTGTATTAATAGCAATGAGCTGCACTGTCCTGTTACATTGAAGCACACTTGGATCACAAGATGAAAATAGTTTTTCACCTAAGTGTCAGTGATAATTGTTGGAAGCCCTCAGTCTCACATCCTCTGAGCTGAAAGGAATTAGTTTTTTGTGAAATTAAGAATTATTACTGGTGTGAGAAACTGTAACAAGAATGATATGACTTATGTTATCTTAGTCTCCACAGATGTGAAATCCTCAGGTTGCTAAATATTAAAATGTTAAGGGTGGGGGAAAAAAGCCTTAGAGACAAACAGAAACAGTATTATTTATATTGACTCATGCTAATTAACCTTCCTACTAAATTTAGGATATGAAATTACTCATAACTTGGCATATTATTGATTATGAACTAGCAATTAAAGTTCATTAATTGCTTAGCATGGACATAATCTTGGCAAGTAATAATATCCTTGCCTGACATTTTCAAAATTCAGCTCATGTGACATCTTCAGTTTTCAGTTGAAAAGTCAAACTGCTTGATTTTCTTTAGTTTCTAAAAACGTAATCATTATTTCTAGATTCTAATTTCTTGGCTTCCTTTCCGACCGAGAAATCCGTTACCATTTTAAAAAAGTTTACATTTTAGTTTTTACACAGAGGGCCTCGCTGGATGGTCTTGTGATGGATTTTGGAACTGCTCTGAACGTGCCTTGCTGTATTTTGGAACAAGGTTTTTGGCATGGTCAGGGCCTCAGTGTGGGGGGGCCCTACAAGTCAGATGTGGTGGGTTCTGGACCTGGATTGAAATATTACTTGAAATCCCCTTGAGCACTTTAAACATTTTAATATATGCCTGTCTGTTGAGAGACTTCAATTTGGGATAATCTCCAAGATATGTTATTCTTTTTGTAACATCCATATTGCAATCTGTAAAAAAATAGTGTTTGATTAGATTACAAATAATGATCGATCCTGGTCTGTGGTTCCTAAAAGAGGCTCAGTTCTACACCCACTTGTCCATCTACCACTATACCAAAAACAGTCAAATGCAAGCACACCATGTAAACCCATCTTAAGTCTTGGTTTAGATTTAGCAGATACACTAATTTTTCCCAAAGATAACTTGGTCTCAACAGTCTTTAATGGCATGCAGTTATTGGGTTGGTGCTGTGGTAGCTGGAAGCTTGTTGGGGTAGAGCTGTCTTGCATGATGTTTGCAGGTTTTTAACCAAATCCCTTCTCACCAAATCTCCCTTAACTTTACCTCACCTCAAGAATCTGTTCCTGATTGGGGTTATATGATAGACCTCAATTATTTTCCACAAAGTAATGTTCCTTCAATTGTGTCTTTCAGTGATGATGGCAAAGGAGAAGCCACCTATCACTGTTGTTGGAGATGTAGGAGGCAGAATCGCCATCATTGTTGTAAGACCTCAAGCTTTTTTTGTGATTTACTTTTACTTAAAACAATTTAGCAATTAATTTCTCATATTGAAACCTGAAAAGTTACAGTGTGAAGAAATTGGTTACATTTTTGGGTTTTAATTTTTCTACATTCGAAGCTTCTATTGAAATTTTCAATGTATGTCATATATTTTATGACGTCATTACCCAAAAAAAAAAAAATCCTCGAACAAAATCCTCAATATGATTAAATTGATTCATCGGATTAAATGAGTTAGTTTTTAATTTTTATTTTATTAAATCACCTTTATTTTGCTGAATATAACTCGTCAGTTCCGTCAACATAAATACATGTAGGCAGCAGGCTAATCCAGTATTAAAACCTAGTAAAAACCTGTGCAGCATTCAAATGTTGATTTAGAATTCAAATGTCAACGTTATGACTGAAGCTTTGAACTATTCGGTACAGCCCTATTAATCATTAAAGGAGCAGTGTGTAGGATTTAGTGGTATCTAATGGTGAAATGGTTTGCAACCATTGAATGAATGTATGAATGAATACTGCTCGCCTCGCCCTCACCTTCCAAGCGTGTAGGAGAAACAACAGTGGCCGAGAAAAACGCGAATGGCCCTATCGAGAGCCAGTGTTTGGTTTATCAGTTCTGGGTTACTGTAGAAACATGGCAGTGCAACATGGCGGACTCTGTGAAAGGGGACCCGCTCCCTATGTAGATAAAAACGGCTTATTCTAAGGTAATGAAAAGGCAGCGATTCTTATTTTCAGGTGATTATACACTGATGAAAACATACTTATGAGTATTGTATTCCTTTTCTGCCAATGCCACTTTAAGTCACAGATATTAAAAACAAACCTCAGAAATGTCTGATGCTCAGTATTGTTTACACCGTGACATGTTGACCCAAAAAATAGAAGCCTGAATGTTGACATTCAGTTTTCCAGCAATTCAAATGTATATATTTTTCTTTCTTCTTTTTTCCTTTTCCCTGTGTGATGTCTAACCCTGTGGTCACTTTCTCAGGATGACATCATAGATGATGTGGAGGACTTTGTTGCAGCAGCAGAAATCCTGAAGGAGAGGGGAGCCTACAAGATTTACATCATGGCTACACATGGACTGCTGTCTGCAGATGCACCAAGACTAATAGAGGAGTCTGCTATTGATGAGGTAAAATCATGTGTGGATGGCAAAATTATTGGTGTCATCCTTTCTTGTCATTTAAGTTAACATTCAAAGGTGCATGGAAAATTTATGTAAACTGTGTTTTTAATATGTCAAAATTAGGACAAAGTTGACCTATAATCTAATTAATTCAGTTGGTAAAAAATACTATCAGCAGAAACTTACATGTAAACCAATCCCACCCCAGTACATATACATTCTGTAGATCAGATTAGATGAGTTTACCTTCCTCCTCAGAAAATGAAAAACATAATGAATCACCTTTTGACTTTTTGCCTTATACTGAGAATATGGTCGGTTTTTTTATGCATGTCGTTCATGGTTATCTAGTGCCTTGATTAATGTCTGAGGGAGGTGTGAAGCTAGAGAAAGCATGTAAGACAAATCACTCATAACACAAATGACACATCTCCGTAGCATTTATTTCTGATGACAGACAGACTTTAACAGTGTATACTTATGCCTTGACTTTTGTCTGTGTTTATCATGAACCTTCTCAAAAGGTTTAGGACTTTTCCCCCTGAATTCAGCCTCTCTGCAACTGTGTTGGTAAGATACAGCGTGAGGAATGGCTTTAATTATTGGGGAATTCTGTGTCATGAGACTGAGGTTTTGAAATTAAATAATTAATTATTACGCTTAGTTGTTTAAATGCAGAGTTATGTATCATTTCCACATGGCATTTGTCATGCATAGGTTATTCCCGTGTACATACCACTTCACCTAGCTCCACCAATCAAATGCTCATGTTTAGAGTTATAGATTAAGAAGTTTTAGAAAGTCAATTTCAGAAGAAGCCCCATAAACAAATGCACTAAGGCTGTTAAATTGCGCCTCCAGGTGGTGGTGACCAACACTGTACCCCATGAGGTACAGAAGCTGCAGTGTCCAAAAATCAAAACTGTGGATGTCAGTATGATCCTGGCTGAGGCCATCCGCCGCATCCACAACGGAGAGTCCATGGCCTATCTGTTCCGTAACATCGCTGTGGATGACTGAGGCAACACACACGTACATACATTTACATTCCTGCACATACAAAGTAAACATTACCAAGCACACACACAGATGACCAAGAATTAAGTTTACTCCAGTCACTGCTTTAACCTGCTATTTTTGTTTGTTTTGCTGATAAACATGTTGACAGAAATTGGCTTTATTTAGTGGATGTTAAATATGAAGCAACTCAAAGCTTTATTCCTCTGATATGTTACATAGCAGGACTGTACAAACAATACAAACTGTTGTACTTCACTAATATTTGCTTCCTACCATCTGAAAACATGAATAGCACAACATAATGTATCATGTGTAGCCTCTCAGTACACTGCAGAATTTGGCAAATAAAACAATTTTTCTTGGGTGAGTAAAGTTCTGTTGTTTTTTTTTAACTGAACAATGTAGATTTAAAGTGACAAATGCTTGGATATACTAACTGGATAAATGTACCGCACACTACAACAACTGGTGGTAGTGAGTACACTTAGTGTTTGCATTTTGAATTTTAAGTGTGAAGAAATATCTGCAACTGTCAGAAATGTACAGTACAGTGGCTTCACACCTGAACCTAAACTTTCAGTAGCAGTTTCAGTCATAGCTGAGGCTGCCTGCTTCATGATGCATAGAAAAGCATGAAATGTCATGAACTGCTGTGTTCAGCTACAGTTAGATGAAAGTGCTCATCATAAAGCTTGTGCCAAAGAGATTCTGCAATGTATGAGGTGTTTGTTTTTTTTTGTTTGGTTTTTTTGGGGTCATTTTACAGTTGCAGTATATTACAGTACAGCACTTATGAGGAAATACAGTAGTGTAGGAAAACGATTTGGTGTAATGTAGGCATGAGTGCTGGGATTTGATTGTTGCATTGTGCCTTTTATTTTTTAATAAAGCTGCTGCATGTGTAACATCAAATACAAAAGGTAAGTTAACCTTTTCATGCCTCCCTAAAATAACTAGATGGTGTATAAAATTTCAAGTTTGATGCATAAAATGTGACCAGTTATGATTTACTATGTACTGCAGAGCTGAGGTTCTCTACCACTGCATGTATGCAGCATATCATCACTGTTAATTAGCCTTTAAATGACACTTTGGGTGATAATTTCCAAATATACTTAATAATAATAATTGTAAATTCAATTGTAAATGTATTGAATCCCTTTTTTAATTCATGATTTGAATAGGTGACTAACTCACAAGTGTATCTCACAAATTGACACATGACCCATAAAGGCTCACTCAGAGTTAAAGATATGCATGTGACACATTCTACAGTTATTTTTAGTCTTCTACAGAGGATGAAAAAAAAAAGCCATAAAACCTTCATTGTAGTGATTTGAATAGAACAAAATACCACATAGTTTATATGCAGGCAATACACACACTGCTGACATTTCATTACTCATTAATTACTTATTTAATAATCTTGATGTGTTCTGTCCAGGACCCTGAACTTGTTCTAAACGCCTCAGAGTCACTTTAATCTGCTGAGGAGCTTTGACCAAGTCCAGGGGCAAAGACATCTGTGAAAATGAGTCATCAGTGCAGTTAAAATCTGACCATTGAATGCTAATAAAGGTAATACTTAAGTAAAGGTAGTGTACGTAAAATGACTATCCAGATATCCTCAAATATCCATCTAAGATGTAAATTAAAGTAAAAGTCTGTGTACGAGATGACAAATCCACACACCTGCGTGACTGTGAAGCTGCCAGGCCTCCCTCCCTTCGCAAATGAACAAGAGCAGAGTGCGGAAGAATGTTTGTTTAAATGTGGACTGAAAGAGGAACTGCCCGCAAACGTTTACCCAGCTACTTCCTCAAATTAAAACAGGAAACTTGGTTCTTTCTAATCTGATGGAGTGAGGGGGGGTGGGGGGCTTGGACCTGAGCACTACAACTGTCTCCACTCTGCAGGTTGCATTTATGGGAACCGTGCACAGCTATTTAAGGAACTGCACAATGATCCCTTTTGTCAACCGGTTAAACATTTAGTATTCAAATGTAGTGATGCTCAATGACATCTCAGATAGTTTTGCTTAACTTTGACTGCTGTCCTCTCAGGCCTGGAGGCAGTTAGCAGAGTTTACACTGCCTCGTTAACGTCACACTTACTTTAATCTTAAATCGGAATCATTTTTCAGAGATGTGAAAAGTGTTTGTGAAATTATCCAGGCTGTTTCAGTTGTTTACTGTAAGCTAAAGTGTGTGTTATAGTTCAGAAACACCAGCTGTGAAAGACTTTATCAACAGACGTTTGTTTACATGCTGTCAGTCAATCCAATCACTCCAGACTGATGATGGACAATAACATCGGCGCACATTTCTTTCTTTATCCCAACACTGATGAAACTTAAGAGGAAAGGAACACAAAGCCTTGAATGTCTTGAATATTCAAGTTACAAACCAAAGCATTTAAAACCTGAGATGAGTCCAAACCACTGGATCTCTCCTTGATATGTAATTTCAAGGTTTTAGGTTGAAGCCTCATTGGAGGTATGACAATAAACTCTAGGATTACACATACACTGAGCTGGCACTTGTTTCAATGAATGTAGTGAGTGTTTTTCATCAGCAGATGGCGACAGAGAACTTAAAATACTGTAGGATACCAACAGAAATTAGAACACGGAATACTTTTGTTGGCACTTGTTGGCTCATTTTGTCACATTTTAAGACTCCACAGATGAAATGGAGCAGTAGTTGTGAAAGCAGGAAGTGAACATGCTGGGACCCCACCAAAAAAAAAAATCTCTTTTCACAGTTCTGTAACACATGCATTGCATCTTTACTGTTCTCTATTTCACAGTTTTCTCTTCCTATTTCTACCTGAAAGGACATCAGAACATCTGTGGCCTGCAAAAATCGGTTTCCTCCAGCAAGCTTTATACTGAAAGTGACAGATTTCAGTGCTGCCTTCTTCAGGAAGATTTCCTGACTCCATGAAGAGCTCATCTCTAATATGTATTGTAAAAAATCAAAAAGTTTTGGGTAGAAAAGAATATTAATTATAACTAGTCCAGCTTCAGATGTATGTAAATTTAGTCAAATAATAGTCAAAATAACAGCAGTCCTACAATACAGTACTATATACTGTAGCTGTAAGATGGTATTTTTGCACCATGTTCCATGATGTTGATGTATTTAATCTATGTTGTTTGTTCATTTATTTCTCTATATAGTCATTCATTTCTGCACCGACATGATTTCCTTAAAGGACTTATTTAAATTTTCATGCAATTAATCATCCATTTATTATTTACTTTTAATAACATACCTCCTTTCTATGATTATTTATGCTAAAAGTGAACTTGCTTCTCAGCAATAATACATAATCTATACATATAGCTACATTAATAATTTCACACGACTTTTTTGTGCTCTTTTATTACACATTTAGATCCACATTCTACTTACATTTGTTAAATAAACAGCAAAAATAATAATTCGTGAGAATATGCCCTGGTAAAAAAACAAAAAAACTACCTAAAAATATAATTTTGAATGGTTATTTAAAAATGAAAAGTGCATTTACAGTTTACATTTGCATTTAAAACAAGAGTAATATCAAGCTTAATAGCAAATTGGAATTGAATACAAAAAATTGTAAACATTATGATGTGCTACAGGTGAATTATTAAATTTAAACAATTTACATGAGACATACAACTTTTACGCATACCACAACATATACACACTTTCTCTCAGTAAACACACAGTGAGCAACAGTCCAAATATCTTGATGTAAGTGAACATTTTAATTTAAAATCCAAAAGCTATACATTGATCTAAACACCAGCAGCATGTCACCAAATAAGCAGCAACAACATTACATGAAGTAAACAACTGTCTAATGCATCTTCCCTCTGTCCACTGGCAGTCTGTTCAGGTTCAGTCCTCATACCATTCACCTCTTCAGTTTCTTTTCCTCTCAGTTGTGAACCCTGAAGTGTCTTTGTTGGTGCAGAACCACTTAACTCACTCAGGCAGCTCTTCACTTTACACCCCCACTGACTCCAGGCTTTTCTCGTTACTCTTTCTCTCTGTCCAACAGCACTAAGTTGCACAACATACCCTCCATCCTCTCATCTCTTGTCCCTTCGTGGAACAAAACAACACTTCTCTGCCTCCCATTAAGACAGAATACAGCTGTTGGTCTTGTTCATAGGCGGCCGAAAGTTGGTGTCTTTTGGAAAGGTCTCCCTGCGTCTGCGTAGTGCGGGGCTGAGCCGACTGGGTAGGTTCGCCTGCTGCAGGAGCTCTTTGAACACCTCCACCACGTTGGCGTTCTCCTTCGCCGAAGCTTCCAGGTAACTGTTGTTCCAGTCCAGCTCTACAGTTGACAGCACATCCTTGTTGGACACCTGGCGCTCCTCCTCCCGGTCCACCTTGTTCCCCACCACCACGATTGGTGTGTACTTGTCCTCCTTGATCTCCAGAATCTCATCTCGGAGGCTCTTGACAGCCTCCAGTGACTCTGGGTCGTCCACAGCGTACACCAGCGCGAAGGCATCGCTGTTTTGGATGGAGAGCTTGCGCATGGCTGGGAAGGAGTAGCTGCCACTGGTGTCCAGGATCTCTACTGTGATCTTGACCCCACCAATGTCGTATTCCCTGCTGTGCAGCTCCTCCACTGTGCGCCGGTGTTTTGGCTCAAATGTGTCTTGGAGAAAGCGTTGGATCAGGGCTGTCTTGCCCACTCCTGCTGCCCCCAGAAACACTAGACGCACCTGGGTCTTTTCCTTCACCTCAAGAGACATGCTGTTTTTTTGGGGCCAAAACGAGTAAAGAAAATGTCCCGAAAACTGTGTGTTTACTCACTTCCTCTCAGTGGTTACAACAGCTGCTGTAAAACTAACACAAATTTCAACACCTGCCACTGACTGACTTTTCCTTGAAACTCTCCCTCAACGCAGTTTCTCATGAGTCTTCTTCTTGAGCGTCTTTCCTTGCTTTTTTTCCACCTCCCAGTTTTGTTACGCTGGCAGTGACTCTGTCAAAGCTCCTCAAAGTTGCTCATTGAATGCCTCTGTGTGTCTGATCCCACACACTGCCTTTTATGCCTGTTTTGGTAGAGAGCTGCCGTGCCCTCCTGCAGTTGCATCCAATCAGCAGAAGGCAGCCAGTTAAAGTGTAACATCCAGGCAACCAGTGATAGCAGAGCATGTAAATCAGTGTGCGGAGCGAAAGGATATCTATCTCTCTCAATTAAATTGGGCTTTATTGGCACGAGCAAGATGTTAACATTGCCAAAGCATGTGTAAAATAAAAACATACATAAACAGAAGAATTTTGATATTAAAATATATACGGAGGAGGAGGAGGATGAGGAGGATGATGATGATGATGATATTAATATAATAATAATTATTATTAATAAAAAATTGTAGACTTGCAGTTAAAATACACATACAAAAAGTGAAATCTACCTAAACACTGCAACATTTTTTTTTTTTTTTTTTTATGTGTGTGTGTGTGTAGGTCATTCACTGTCCCTCAGGTTGTGGCATGTTGATATATATTGGGCAGCAAGTCTCCTAGGAGTATTTTTAATTTTGAAAGGTAATTTAGCTCTTTGAAATCTGAGATTGCAGAGTTGAACTTGTTAAAGTAAACGTTCCTTATTTCATTGAATGTTGTACATTGTAGGAGGAAGTGCATCTCTGTCTCAGCCTCACCTGTCGAAGGTGACACATATTTTCTTTTGGTTGCCATGATTTTTTGTGTCTTGCTTTTTCCATTGCCAGTTTGTGGTCGCTGAGCCTGTACTTGGTTAGGATCTGTCTCTGCTTTCTGTCTCTGACAGTAGAGAGATATGCTGCCAATTCATAATCTCTTTTTAGGGCCAAATAACATTCTGATCTACTTTGGCTTTTAGTTTCTTCTTTCCAATATTCCATATAGGTTTCTTTATATTGTGTTATAATTTGGTTTGCTCTGATTGGTGTTTGGAAAGCAGTGTTGTTGTGAGACTGGTCAGTGAGTGTCTGAGAGGGGTCAATTAGTCTCAGCACCAGCTGACATAGGAGACTCTTTTCTGGGCTCAGCTCTTGGGTTTGGAGGGCTATGGAATGGAGGGTGTCTAGAGGGTTCGATTTAAGGTGATTAAGGTCCAGGAGCAGCACACTGATCCAACTGTACAGCAAAACAAGCAAATATCTTACCATTTTTTGTTTAGTGTACATGTTTGTTAGTTAAAGTGTGAAGGGTGTATGCATGGTCGGTGGTGCGGCGTTTTGGGAGGAAGCCAATTTGGGACGGAGGGAAAAGCAGGGTCCTGATTATAATGTCAGCCGGTCACAAAGTACCTCAGAGGAAAGACATCATCTGCCCATCATTGTTATGCCTCACTTGACAAAATAAGGAAATAGAGACTAATATCAGAAGATCTCTTTTAAATAACCAGTTCTATTGAGATTTTCTTGCAGCAAAGGGCACAGTGCTTACAGAGGGTGCTGTTAGTAGAGTTGTCCACAACAGCAGCTAACAGAGTCAAATCTTGTAGATGACTGATAAACTCTGTGGTTCTTCTTTAATCGGCAGAATCATCCCATAAATAAACAAACCTTTGTTAAACTAGAAGATGCATAATAAATTCTAATTCAAGCTCTGACATCCCTTTTGTATGATTGTTTGTCATGTTCTGCAACAAATTAGTAGACAGCATTACTGTCACCGTCAGATTCTTTACTGCAAACTAGCATATCCGGTGAGTAATGAATATATTTATATTTATGTCCTGGAGAGATGAAAGATGATATTCCATTAAATAGACAGTGAACCTGTTGGTTTATTATAATCATGTTTGGATTAGTTTGAAGGTCAGTTTCCTGTTCTGGAAAAACATTTCTGTAGTCTTGTTTATATTTCTGTATTCACTTTGCATACTATGAGACAATTCTAACAATTACAATGGGCTCTATATATCAATTTTGCTAAGGAAAGGCACATTTATTTACATAGCACCTTTCGACAACAAGGCAATTCCAAAATACTTTACATAACACACAAAAAGGCATTAAAACAATATATAAAAGAAACACAAGGCGATATTAAGACATAAATGGGATTTAAAAGCAAGATAAAAAATAAGATGAAATTGAATTAAACAGAATTAAAAATTACAGTGCAGTACAAGATATGAATGGAGAAGCCCATGTTTTATTTAATAAAATGCAGCAGCAAACATGAAAGTTCTCGGCCTTGATTTAAAAGAACTGAGTTAGAGCAGACCTCAAGTTTTCTGGGAGTTTGTTCCAGATATGTGGTTCATATAAACTGAATGCTGCAGCTCCATGTTTTATCCCAGATGATCTGAGAGGTTTGGATGGTTCAGCACAGTTATTTATTTGCAGAGTTAACATTTGGCAACCAAAAACCTTCAGTGCATGCAGCAGATCTAGACCTAGAAACTAGCTCAACCAGGAACAGGACTCCATGCAGTCAATCTCCACTATTTGTTGTTTCATTCCGCCAGTAGTAAAAGGGAAGTCATAAAAGATCAAAAGCCTGAGTTAAAACAATATTATTTGCTTCCTGTGGTGTTAATTCTGAATTAATTACGCAAATTCTAAGGAGAGCAGCTTATAGATCGGTCACACATGGCAATGCATGACTTGGTGTTTGGAAAGATAACACCACTCTGTGAATCACCTTCAGCTGTCCTTGGTGTCCAATTAGATGTGATGCATTGCCTGTAACGGTCTGAGAACGAATCCTACCTGCCTCCAATTGTCAGAGTTTGTTCTAGAGGAGTGAGCCTGACTCGTGATCCTCCTAAATTTCCACTGAGACTAGCGATGTCTCACAGACTGTGACTCTCCCTGCCTTGTTAGGCTAGGCAACAGCGTGGAACCACCACAAGTCGGAGGGAACGCTGTAACCCTTCCCACTGTCCCACCAACACACACTTTTAACATGCACTCATACACTGTATCCCCAGGGGGCTGCTGTACCTGATGGGCTGTGGAGCAGAGCTAAACACTGTGGAAATATTAGCTGCGGACTTCCCTGTCCTGAAACAGTGTGAGGATCGCTGATGGCTGCAGTCACTGCTGTAGACATTTACTCAAGAAATGACTTTGAGTACAATTCAGAGCTACTTGTGATCTACTTTCCATTTTATGTTTCTTTATACTTCTACTTCACTACATTTCAGAGGGGAATATTGTACTTTTTGCGCCACTACATTTATCTGACATTCATAGTTACTAGTTATTTTGTAATGTAAAGATCCCCTCCAGACATATTTTAAGAGAGATAAGAGATACTCTGTTTTGAATAACAATTTGCGTCTGGTGTAGTTTTTCCACGAAAAAAGGAGTACCTTTTTTTTACTTTAAGTACATTTAGCTGATAATGCTTAAAATAATACGAAAAACATTTCGAATGTTACACTTTTTCTTGTATATTTACATGTATTTACTTTACTTGTATACAAGTGTATTTTACATTGTGGTCTTTCTACTTTTACTTCTGTGTACTTCTAAGTACTGAGAGATGTACAACAACCTCTTGATTTACTTCATTGTGATGATCAATCGCACATTGCAGCACAATATTGTTGCCTCTCCATTCTGATTTTATTTCAACTGGAAAAACTTATTATTGCCATCACTCTCTCTCTCTCTCTACACACACACACACACACACACACACACACACACACACACACACACCTGTAAAGCATTTAAAACCTTTTCACCTTGTTAAGAGGTATTTTTAGGAAATGTATGAGCAACTGAAGTAGGCATACATCAGGCAGTTAAAGGGAAAGTTGATCCACGAGAATAACGATGACAATACTTACATAAAACTCTTTGAATTCAATGAATATCATAGATCAGTGTTCTGAATAAGTAAGTTTTCCTTTAGTTCATCATTCATTTTAGTGAAACACTGAGCCACAGGCCTTTTACGCTAAATTACATTTTGACTTGTCACAGCAGGGAAAGCACGGGTGTAAATAATAAACGATGGCTGAATTCCATTCAGCTGCTTCTGTTTCAGGGTCCTGGTATTGTTCAAACTGGATCACTGTCACACTGTCATGGCTTACTGGGGCACTTGAATATAAAGGAGCCATCATTAATGTTATTAACACCCGTGTTTTTCCTATGACAAGCCAAAATGTCTGCTGTGATAAAGGCCTATTGTGGCATACTGCAATATACTGTATATAATATACAACTTGTAAATGGAAGAATGCCACAAAAATGTATTGCAGTAAAAACTGACAAAAAATCAGCACCATTAAGTAAAATTAAATGAAAAATGGACCTCCAATGTGTGGCCATTGGGTGTTTTCCTGTGTACTTCATGTGCCATTATTTGCTTGTATTTCTATTTACGGCCATGCTGCCCTTTGGTGATGATAATTACCAGATGGCATTGCCTATTGGACTGAAATGAATGTTCAGCTCTGACGTGTGTTAAGAAGAAACGCTGTTGTAAACCACTGCACATTATAGAGATGTTACGGCCATTCATTGCATATCTTTTACACCAAAAGACCTTTATTTGCAGGCTGTATTTATTTCTGGTCAAAGCTTCCATAACTAATGTTGTTTGATACAAAATAGCTCTGTATGTTTTGTCTTCCCTTCATTTATCTGCTCTGCTATGTTTAGTTCACCTATTCGGTTTTCAATGCCTATTCAACAGGTTGCATTGTCTACATGACCTTTGTCGTGACACTGTTGTACTGAATGTGCCATTGTGCTTTAGTGTGTGTGTGTGTGTGTGTGTGTGTGTGTTTGTGTGGGTGGGTGGGTGTCCTTTTGTATGCACATGGGACCTCGTTCATTCAGTGTTTTTTTTTTTTGTAATTGCCCTCCTGTAGTGTTGCTAGTGTTTCCTCTTCCATCTGTACCTGTGTTAATTTCATCTTCATAGACAAACCACAAACCTCTCTGAGGAACTAATTTTTTCATACACTAGTCCCAGATCTGTCTTTCAAACAGAGAAAGTCGATTATTATTATTTGTCTTTATTTGAAATAGATTTCCTAGTGGCTATGAACCCCTTGTGTTTTATTGAGCAGGAATGGCCCTGGCTCTGTATATTGATTGAAAGTCGTCCGTGTCTTGGCCCCCTGTCCTCAACGTCTGCATCTACACTCCTGTGGGAAACATGTGCACTGCACTGTCATCCTGTCAAGATGATGCCACAAGATGATGGTGTTGAAATCTGACAGATGCCAAATATAAATGTTGCCCTGCGTGTGAATTAAGCTTCACTGCAACTGGAAGATTCTTCCCCTATATCTGTTCTTACAAGAAGGGGCCGAGGAGGACTGTTGATGTTTTGATGCGGGTACAAAGAAAACATTGTAATATAATGAATCCATAAGACACCTTCTACTCAAACACCACAAGCTTTGCATGATTAGTTTCAAATCAAAAGACCGAAACCGACAATACATAAGTCGTTCTCACAAAGCTTTATGACTTCCCTACCCTGTCTGTGGTACTCAGCCCCAAGGCCATTTGTTCCTACTAAAGACTTAATTTTTTTTTTAAAGGGCCACAAATATACAGATACATTTTTACAAAAGGCTCAGTTATTTCCCGTACTTTTTAGCTAATGTTACTCAAACAGGTATAAAAAGTGGATTTGGGGGGCATTGTTTTCAGCTGCGGAATAATATGCATTTGGTGTTCTAGTGAGTGTTTACGACAGCAGATGTATGTGGAATTGACTCAATAAACTTCAGTGCCCATGTTCATCGTCACTGATGTGCTCTAATGGTTTTTGGACAACAAAGCTCTATGATACAGAGGAATGGGCTATATCAGGCTGGACACACACAGGCACTACTTGTCAGTAGGATCAATTCATTGTTGGATTTGTTTAATATTAAAACAATATAGAATATTGGTAGCCTTATCCTTTATTCCCTCTACACTGTCTACACTAGAGTTCAATCCTACACACACTGTTAATACAGCCCAGGCGCTGCCCTGTTGCCTACGAGCTGTAGTGCAGTAGCTAACAGCCTAATGCTTACCCTCTCTGGTAGTCACTGTACAATATTACAGTACACTGTATGTATATGTAATAACCCCAGGCTTTACCTTTTGGGATTGACAATGTGGTGGTGCTGCATTGCTGCACAAATGCAACTAGGTCAAAGTTTGCAATGGCAAACATTCCCACTAAACTTATTGGTGCTGATGTAGATGTTAAAATGACAGCTTGTCACGACAGTCTTCTGTCGCCACTGTAAAATCTTTCCTCTTCGGCTGTAACGCTGTGTTGATATGGTGCTTGGGCATATTCCAAATGGCCTGTGTGCCAGTGTTGGTTCATAGTCTCACCCTGTTGAAGCGAATTGAGTCGTACATGCACGGTTAGTGAGTAAATAGTGAGTAGTAAATGTTAATGGGTGAAATTATACCATCTTTTATGGTTGTGTTTTAACTTTATGATGGCACAGCTGGCTTTTGTGCCGTTTATTTCACGACTTCCTTAATTAGAAAAATAATTTCTTTTTTTTTCTTTTCACATTTTGGAAGAGAGACGCTTCATTTGGAAAATAAAGTCAGAAGTCCAAGTAGCTGATAAAACAAACATCTTTGCTAAGATTGTATTTGGGATAGAAACTTGCAGCCTGTTTTAACATATTCTGCAGTGCAATTCTTACTGATTGACTGACAGGATGTCTGCCAGGATATTGTGCGTCAACAGTCACATCACATGTCTGACTAGGTAACCACTATCGGTGTCATCATATCTTAGTCTGCATACAGATAGACATGCAGTGATAATGGCCACCAAACACCCATCTTGTCTCATTCCTGTCAAATACATCACTGCAAATTATGTGACATTGTTATGTGCTCTGTTTTCTTTTACACTTATTTTTATACTATGGCTTAAGTAATCATGGTGTTAACAAACAAATTATAATGTAGTGAGATGTGTATGACCTCTTTTCCTTTGTGGATCATCCAGTATCTGTCCAGTGAGCCTGATTTTATAGGATAAGTCTGGTGATTTTCTATATTTTTGTTATTGTCAACAAATCCCATGAAGAAACTAGAACCAACAAATGAAATGATCCTACTAACAAGTGTTGCCTGTGTATCTAAACCTTGATATAGCTTATTCCTCTGTGCCACAGAGCTCCATTGTTGTAAAAAAAAAAAAAAAAGCCACACTGTTGCACTGGTTGATATGTTCTTTAATTATGATGAATATGGTCACTGTACTTTATTTTGAGTCAATCCCACATAAACCGTCCTACTGCTGTAAATAATCACTAGAGCATTAAATGTGTATTAGTCCGCAGATAAAAATAGTCCCTAACTAATGCACTATTTACTCCTGTTTGAGTAATGTTTGCTATAAACTACAGCTATTTTAGGAAATTGCTGGGCCTTTTTTTTACAAATAAATTAAACTATGCTTTTGTGGCCTGTTTTTACATCTTCAATAGGAACCAATGGGTATAGGACTGAGTGCTACAGGCAAGTCAGAAAGTATTGAGAAACTAACACGTCGTCTTTTCATGAGATTTGTTGACAGTGACATGTTGCTATCCTTATCCTTTAACAGAACATTTCACTGTGGAGAAATATTGTAATTCATGTCACAAACATTCCTGTGGGTATCAGGTTTAAAACAATAATTGTAAAACAAGAAACGTATACAAAAAAGACTAGAAAAGAAGGCACTTTCTATTCTATTTCTACTCTACTAGGTTGCACTGATGCTATCTTTCTGTCTATTTACAATGCTGTATTTTCGCCCTATTTCTTAACTGCATTGTGAATCAGGGCAGCGAAGCACAATATCACCTCTGGAGTGATTTTTAATGCACTCTGACTATTGCCCTCTTCTTTTCAAGACAATCTTTCTTAAACAAGTTAGGGTTGTTTCCTGAGGACATGCACACTTCTTCAGCCTCAGTTGTTCTGTTATGTATTTTGGACATTCAAACATGCTAAAATTGTTTTCTCTCCAGCGTACATCAGTCATAATTTATTTTGGCACTCTCAACAATTATTACTTCCATAGGCATTCGTTAGATGGAAAAATTATATGTTCAACATACAGTGTTTACCTCTGATGCATTACCAAAAATGTTGATTAAAAATATACCAATTTAAAAAATATAATAACAAAACCTCAAATCAAATGCAGTTCTTGCTTCCAGCTCATTTTTAGTGAATTGTGAACATCACACATAGGGTTACTTCAGAACACGGTAATACTGCATCTCCTTTTTAAAAATCTGCACAATCCATGCAGAGATACTCATGGCACCATAATTAACTGACTCTTCTTGATTAAAGGTTAAGAAGGCTGGTGACAAATCACTAGGGAGTTTTATTAGACAAACATCCTTGTGCCCTGCAAATATGTCAGCTGCCTCTCGTGTAATAGCACCATTACACAGTAACAGCATCCTCTCAATCAACAAGACAATCCCCAAATGGATGTGCCTGAATTATGCATACTAGTGTTGAATGTGAGCTGCATGTGTGGATGTACAGTATCTAAGCCTCTATGCCTGGAAAAATGACTCATAGGCATTATGTTAATGTCTGGTTTTCACAAGCTACACCTTCAGAATACTGATTCCCAGTGAAACGTGCTCAGGTAATAAAGTACATGTACTGTAGATTATGGTGAAGGATGAGGATCCAGACAAAAAAAAGGAAATGCTGCAGGAATTGCTGAAAGAAGTTGCTAAATTATTCAAACCATAACTGATGGTGCTGGAATATTGATGTTGATTTGAGATTTGTCGAGTCAAAGTTATTGATCGTTTTGAGTGACACTATATGGGGGGCACTGAGTGTTAAGACCTTAATTTAATTAATAACAACTCATTAGTCAGGTGAGTAAGGGCTAATTAAGGAGGCACTGATGAAAAACATTTCTTTAGTGAGTAAATAATTTTAATACTTTGCAGGGTAAATGGGGTTTTACAGGAATTAAAATGGATCACAGCATTGCGTCTGCATATGTTCATAACTAAGCAATTTACACCCCACATAAGGGTGAAATAGGATTATTGCGCATTTGTGGTGAAATACTCATTTAATCATGGCTTTACAAATAAAATTAACTTTCTTGTTGTCCTTATTTACCCAGAAAGTTGACTATCATTTAGTTCTTTAGTACTTGTAACGTTTGGAGAAGAGTCTGGTAGGGTTACAAACGTCTCGACATTCACACAACTCAACTATTTAGTGCAACTGCTGTCAGTGCCTGTTACTACAGAGATCCTGTGAAATGAAGCTGTACTGAATTTCAGTAAAACAACACACTCATTATCTGTCAAACCACATTAGCATATTATTTAAGTACATGTTATCTCTCATCTTCATTTAAAATGTGGACACACTGAATGGCAAGCCAACAGGAAGTAAGTGAGTGAAACCACTCCAGCAGGCAGCACAACCCCATGACTCACTTCTAAAAGTGTGGATGAATGTATCCTGCTCTATAATCAATCTGTTGGTATAACTGTGACTCAGGATACGCTTGCTTCATGAATGCGTGTGCCTGTCTCTCTGTTTGTGTATGTCTGAGAGCAATAAAGGGGAAGGAATATTACAGCTACACTATGCACTTTCACACTTTGGCAGGCCAGAATAGCAGTGAAAGGTACTGCTATTCTAACCCTAACCAAGTAACTAAAAATCATGTTTAGTGACACCAGGGGCCTGATGTATAAACAATACAATTTTTGCAATTAAATTTTGCCATTCATTGGACAGTATAAATTTTTGTGCACATCATTACTGATGATAAGAACTGAAATACAGTATCACTGCTGATGAATTAAGGAATTATTAAAGGGGAACACCCTCGATCTTACACATTGAAGTCTGTTTACCGGCCTTGTGGGGTACTACTGCGTGTGTAAAAAAATAAAATAAATTGTATAAAGCATTTTGTGGCTCCAGAGTGAGCTGAGTGAAGTCTGATAAAGTGATGTCACTTGAGTCAGCGTTGGTTGAGGCTGAAGACTACGAGTTTGAAAAGGAAAAAAATCGGGGTAATCGGCGGGTGTCGAGTTTACCAGCTGGTAAACTCGACACCCCCGATTTTTAGTTTTGAATCTACACAGTTTTATGCATTTAGTCAACATAAACTTCACAGAATCTCTGACCCAAATAATTGCTTGAACAATTAAAGAGTTTTTGGATTGCAGTAGATTCAGGTTTTTACCGCTGTCTGTGTGAGAATCTACATGCATGTGTGCACTTGTGAGTCAACAGCAGTCAGATGGCTTGGCAGTCTGCATCGGGCTCAACAGTGTGATGTCATGCCACATCCTGTCGGATTCATCACGGCGGCTGTTCCAAGGACCCGAGGTCCACCTGATGTAAATGAAAATATGGAAGAAAGAAGCATTTTGAAAAAGTCAGTCATTCTTGCCACGTGAATATACTGTATACATGTATATGTGTGTTTCTGTGTGTATATGCATTTGCAGTCATATGTTGTATGTGTATTTCCATCAACAGGTGCAAACTTAGTCACAGTCCTTTATAATTGATGATGATTAACCTTAAATTTGTTTCTTAATCTGAAAGTCTGTCATGCTTTTGTGGATTTGACAACCAGTGCCAAATCCGCCCATCTGGCTCATATGACACAGATAGAGAAGGACAGCTAAATCACATGGAGCCAAGAATTATACAGAGAAAAATCCTATTTTTAACTGTAAGTGATACAGATTTAATGGAAACGCTTTTTTGTAGCCTGTGGCAAATTGGCTGAGACTAATATAGAGTTCAGCGGGAGAGACAACGGATATAGTGTCATTGATTAAGATTAGAATTTGGCATACATGTGTGGCTTAGTTAATGGGGATGAAACCCAGAAAAGAAAAGCAGCATACAGTAACTCCCCTTGGCCATCATGACTCTCACTGTGGATGGAGCAGCTAACTGGATTAATAAAGGGCATGCTGATTAGTAATTCTCTCCCATGTGGGTAAGCAAGAGGAAGTTTATCTTTATTGGATGGAGAGAACAAGTTGGCAGTTTGTCTTTCAAATTTTAAAACTGATAGGATAAAAGAAGGAAGCGGGAAGACATATAAATGGATATGAGCCAAGAGGCATTGGCAGTAAAACTGAATGAAGGCGTAGAGGAGAAGGAAAAGTCTGTCTAATTGAACTCCAAAGCTCCATCTAAAAATCTGACTTCAATGTGACCCATCCCATGACTGTTAGTCATTACTCATTCGCTCCCACACACAGTTAACCTTTCTGCCCCTAATGGCCCTCAGAAGACATGACAGTATTACCAGGATTGTTCACTTGTATAACTTGCCAAAAAAAGTCAAATTCACAAACACCAGTGCAAATAGGCACATGCAGTTGGAGTGAAATTATTAGCGTCTTTGGAGATTTGGTGGTAACTGAAGCACATTTATAAGGAGCGCCACACCTGGACTTTCCAGTGATCATGGCAGCAATGATTGTAGCCAGGCGAAGCAATAGTGCATCACAGTACATCATATGCACACAGGTGGCACAGAGACAGTGCAATACCTGATATTCATGAGGGATTTACACTGTTAAACAATGTAAAGTCTGCTGCTGTGAGTCTTCTTTCAAATCAAACATCTCTTTCCACATGAGTGGAAAGTATTGTTCTTGCAACTGCATTTATAATATTCATTTGACTCAAACGTTGCTTAACCATGTCATGTGATATGCTACTTCAGAATTGCAGATGAACATTTAACAGATGCAAAACAATGGCAAATTGCACTCAGCTGCAAAACTTTATGGGTGTATTTGTCCTGCAATATCATTAGCTCAGTATCTTATATGATATTACTTTTGTGAATCAGACCTTGAGACGGGGCAGATAGCGGTTGCAAATGATGCTATTAGTGGCCACAATTAATTCTTTGTGAATTCGCCCTTTAGTTGCCAGATTATTAAGTAGGCAACACCTAGCTAAAACGAATGCAGTCTAATACAACTGTCCTGCAATAAATTCTATGAAGGTTCAGTTTTTGTTTAAACTGTTTTAGAGAGGTGTTAAATCAACTGTATGATCATTTTGGAGGATGTAGTTTGCTGTTGAATTGTATTGCATTATACTGACAGGTGTTTCTATTATTTTGTCCACCCTATTTATATAAATGAGGGTATGCTGAATAATAGAAACATCTCATCTCAACTGTAATGCAATACAGTTCCACAGACATTTCCATCATCCTCAGCTGTACTTGGATTTAGTTTAGTTAATTAGGAAATGTTAGCATATTAATATGCTAAACTAAGATGGTGAACAAGGAAACATTACCTGCTAAACATCAGGATGTTATTGTCATTATGAGCATGTTAGCATGCTGACTTTAGCATTTAGCAGCCTCACAGAGGCTGAATGTTTTACCTGTTAGCCATGTTTGATGGGCAAAAAAGTTTTTTCTGATTCTTTTGTAGCCCTATTTTTCTCCTGATATATGTGTTGCAAAGGTTTTTTTTCACAATCTTACAACCTCCTCCACTTCAGAAATAGGTTGGGAAAGAGTTGAGGGTAAAGTTACAGCTCAGGAGAGCTCAGTACGTTAGTATATACTCTGGGTTCCCCAGGTTTTTCATTTTATTTCCAAGCTAACACTAACTATTATCAGTGACCCACATATTTCAACCCTCAAGTAGATGATAAGTTAATATCATACACTCGCAGTTCTGAAGCTCTGACCCAGAAACTAAAAAGTTTATGTGTCATGTGGAGCCCTTATTAGGCCATACAGACTTGATGGGGTGAATCACTGGAGTTCACTGACTTGATATTATGCTATTATTGTGTTAACTGTGTGTGATCGCTGGTAAATTGTGCCTGAGTGTCGCTCACTAATGGAGACATATCTAGGGCACTCTGGCACTGTGTCAATAAAGTGGATATTTTGATATTATTACCGTCATCAGCTGTGAGCTAATGGTAATAAAGTTATCCTAAATAATCATCATCATTTCAGTTTGAGATTGCTTGTTCTGTTTGAGTGTGTGTGTGAGTGTTAAGTATTTTTACAATTTTCTCTGGTAATGGTGCATGAAAGGAATGTTTTGACCTACTTTTCTTGATCATAGACTTTGGGGATGTACAGTAGTTTTCAAATGCCTCGAAACAAAAGTTGCCACATTGCATTGCTGTTGATTGCAGGGATGCCAAACCTATTAGATGATTTTAGGATTTTACAAATTAACTATAAACTTTTTTGGGATTAATCTATACTCAAAATCTACACCAGCAAAGTTGCATAAGCAGCACATCTGGACAGACTGCTTGTATAGTTATAATAACTATACAAACCCACTGAAACACACATACTACCACCATCCATCCATATATCCAAAGTGGGCACTGTGGACTGTAATCCATCAAGCTTATCTGTCCTCCCTGAGTCATTCAGTGACCCATCTTTCTGGACTGACGTGACAGAAGAGAACATCAAAGTTTTCTCCATCACTGTCCGTCATCCTGCGCTCCTGTTTATTTAGGCAGAGACAAAATGACTCAACATCGTATCACTTCATGCCAAGTGTGATAATTTTCCCTATTTATACAGTATGTACTTTACTATTTTTCCAATGTGTTAACTTGTTATTTACACTTAACCAATGATCCCAAAGCAATGTTTACTGTTGGTGTGATTGGATGAACTATCTGACTCAAGCTCATGAACCTGGTTTGTACTTGTTTTAAATGCATGTCACTACAATAGGTACAATATAGTGACTTCTAGCCTTTTGGCAATAGATTCAAATGCTTGAATATGGGTTACTTTTCACAAGGTGACTGTTTAAAGTTGAGAATTTCTATGTAGGCTACTTACACTGGTCATGGACCAGGCTTAGTAGCCTGGTCTGTTTTTTGTTTTTTTTAACTATTCAAATTAATGTAGTCATTAAAATAAAACATAAAAAGACTATCCATGGCCTTTTAGTTACGCTAGTGCTCGGTCCACTACTTTGGTCCTGACTGAAATATCTTAACATCTATTGAATGGATTTCCACAAAATTTTGTAAAAAAAATTCATGGTCCCCTGAAGATGAATCCTTTTGTACTTTGGTGATCCTACAAAATTCACATTAAACAAATGATCAGCGTAAAGGTGCAATATACAGGCAAACATAATACACATACGCTTTCCCATATTTCCACTAACTTGTCCTGTTACAGTGTCTGTTTTTTGTATTTTTTTGTTTTCTACTGGGGTTTTTTTCATATGTAATAATGTACTTTAACCAGATTCTCTAGTTGGACAGGACAGCCCAGATGAGTCATGGTTGAGCTTTGATAAATAATTCTGTTGAAATTACAGAATTTTAAATATTTACATGTATGAGGCGTCAGCTCTGCTCATACATTTCAATGGAAGTAAGAATACTGCAGATGACAACTTCCTCCAAAAGTACATGGTCGTGTGGCTTGCGGGCTTGTATTTCATGCTCACTGCATGATTCAGAAGGTTTACTTTTCCTCTGTCTGTCTCACTGTCCTTCATTTAGCCCCTTAGCCCCCGCTGTGCCTGCGCCCCAGACCCAGCAGGGCTGTCACATATACAGAGATGCCTCTGCATGCTTGTCAGGGATATTTAATGAACCTCATGAGTTAAAAATAATAAGTAGTAATGATAATAATAATTATAAATTAGCACAGTGAGAGCTGTGAAAAGCTGCTTTTAATTAGCGTAAACAAGAAACTCTCGTCATGTTTCCTCTCATCTCATTATGTGACAGATCAGTATAACAGCTGTGCAGTGCAGTTCACACGTGTGTGTGTGTCAGTCTGCAGGAAAGTCCTGTTTGAATGCAGGTCTGTGGTGTAGTGACAGCTTAAATTCAGCAGGCCAGAGCAGTTAACCACCTATCTACTGAGCTCTATTGTCTGTGTGGAGCAACGAGGTGAGAGAAGTAATCACTAACCAGGTACACTGTCTATTTATCTAAATGGCTACAATGTGCCATATTATAGTCAGCCTTTCCAGAAAAGCTGATTCCACAAATTGGAATTCCATTTATCCCTAATGGGAAAGTCCATTTTGTGTAAATAAAATGCCTCTGTTGGACAGCAATGTCAAACACAGCGTACTGGACTGTTATTGTGCAGACGTGACAGTAGCTAACAGCACAAACCGACAGTGTGTGTGTGTGTGAGTGACAGCACAGACTGATGATTTACCACAAACTCAACACACCTTCACATCAGCCTTTGATATTCAATACATTCTAGGAGTTTGTGATGAAGCCTTCATTGTGTTTGTTTGCTTGTTTGTTTGTGTGTGTGGGTCCTATATTTTATTTGCTTCATTTACATACGTTTTTGACTTCCCAGATGTCTTTTAGCAAACCCCAGAGAAAGAATGAATGTTTGTTTTTTCAGTGGAAATCTGTACAGGCAACTGATTGGTGAGCATCATAGTGTGTCTGTGATTATAGAGATTTGCTTCCCTCAGAGCACTGACTGCATTGTATTCTGGTCTATTGATGCATCTGTCAGTGAAAGAGTTACATCTCTTCTATGATTGATTTCTTCATGTAGAAATGTTGAGTGTAGGTGAAAAAAGGCAGCAACAGAAAAAAAGAGATTCATCCTGAAGTCTTATCTTCCAGAATGTATCTGCCTTCTTATCAACCAGTTGTTTTTCTTCTAAAAAAAAACAGGCTGAGAGTGTGTGTGTGTGTGTGTGTGTGTTATGCCTGTGTACACACATACTGTATGTATGTGCATGAGATGGGTGGGGTTCGTCTTGTATTAGTCCCCTTACATGGCACAGTGTTGCTGACAGGTAAGCTGTCAGAGGCAGCAGAGGGAAACAGCCTGCTGGGCATCCATGTGCTAACAAGTCACATTTGGTTGTGTAACACTGTCAGCTATCTCAAGTCTAAACTGAAGTCTCTCTCCATCTCTCTTTTACAACCACATGCTGCCTGAGGACATTCACAGGCAAAAGAAGACAGGCAAAGTGTCAAAAAAAAGTCAGATTTTCTTAAGTCATTCTGTAATGGTGCACAAATGAAACATATAATATTCCATTAAACCATTAACTGCATTTAACTGCTTGCGTGTGCATATTTTGGAGGTAAGGAATATATTCTGGGTTTCATTCTAAATTACACCAAAAATTAAACAATCTTTAGACCTATGCTTACAAAATGGTAACAATTCTGACCAGCATCATCTCAGTCATCTATGAAATAACACATATTATAAAAAATTGTATAATATCACTCATAATCCAGGCTCAGGGTTTTAGGTGCAGAGAAACCCGTGAAGCTCAAAGTGAAAGACTACATGTTACATACCACAATGTGTGTTTGCTACAGAAGCACTCAAACTGTTGCAGCAGACACAGTGTTGTATCAGATGGAGGTAAATCCCATAAATACTTTGCCTGTTTCAAATGTTTTACCGCATTAAGCTTCCCATCAGCTTCACGGCAGAGCATGATGTTGTCCTTGACAACAAGCACCCCCACACAGCCTCTTTACACCTCACTCGCTGAAAGATTACGGATCCTTACTGATATTCTGAAAACCCCCATAGGCTGAACAGCTGGTGCGTCTCTGCACAGGGTAGAGGATGCTAAATATCTGAAGAAATCTGCTCCTGATTTGTGCTTGTACACACACAGTGTGTTATCACACAGACCAGCACACACCTCATCCACCTTAATCCTGATTACTACTCTCTCCTCCACTCTGCCTCCATCTCATTTCTCATTTCTCCTTCTGCCTTTCCTCATTTTGTAATCGCTTTCTTTCTGTCTTCCTCGCTCTCAACGTACATATTGAGGCTCCATCTATCTCATGCATAATACCCTGAACACTTCCAAAGATGGGGAGGAAGGCAGCAGAGTTAACGTGTTGACAGCTCTATCCTGCTTTCTGTGCTCCATCTCTAAGGTTATTACAGTCTGTTGAAGTGCTTTGTTAGTACGTCGTCTATCAGGGTATATGGGAGCTCCTACATACCTTGGTGCAAAACAGAGGTTCCTGCCAACACAAAGAGCTGAATTACTCCATGCTACCTCGATTCTGTCACCTGAACTCAGTGTGATGAAAAGCCTCTCTACGGTACCTCAGTGATTGGGTAAAGCCCCAGCATATCACTATGCAAGTGCAAGTCCCTCAATTGGCCCCAAAGTCAAAAAGAAGCAATTAAGTGTATGTGACGATTCACAGGAAATGGACGGCACTCACTCTTTTTAAGAAGAATGACTACTCCACTTGCTGGCTCTGGAATTACCTATTTTCTGCTTCTGTGTGGAAGGGAAATGGGGGTCTTTGTTGGAAATTGAGGTCATTCTTGTGAGGGGATGGGAACTAACTACACCTGCAACATTAATTAAATTTATCTAGCTCTCTACGGGTTTCTCCTGGAAATGAGAAATTAAATAAATAAATAAATAGGGAACATTAATTCATAGTAAATGTAAATTTGTTTGAGATAGTGATATTGTGGGAAAATGTAGTCAGAGGATACCGGCTACTAGCAAGAAATACAGCATCTGGCAAGCAATACAGAAGTATCCACTGCTGATGTCAGAATGTTTGATATAAATTTTGAGGCATGTCAGATGGTGCGATGAATGGCTGAATTTCCATGCATCAAAAAAACCTCAACAGAAAAGGAAAGGAGATTGTGAAGCTGGAAAAAAGGAAAAAAGGGCAACATGGAAAGCTGATTTTGAAAAGTGAGTTTGAGATAAATATTTTTTTGGCAGCAGCATTATGCCAGTGTATTTGTGGGTCATAGCAGCAGTCGCATTGTAGGATTGCCTATCTATACATCCAGTAGAATTTTACATCATCTTCATGTAGTAGACACCTTTTTCCAAATGATGTTTAATTAGTGCATTCACACTCTGTGAAAACAAGAGCTAGATGTCATCAAACATTTTTTGATGACATAACATTTTTGACTTCATCCCTATCAAGCAACTAAGCGTGTGTTCAGTGCTACAGTACAAATGCTTGAAAATTTTTCAAGCAATATTTGAGTTGTGTTTCTGGGCATCTGATGGAGTGAAGTCCAATATGCACTCTCCTTTTAGCTCAGCTTTAGTCTTCACCAGCAGATATCTTATTTAGCTTGCTAGAAATCTGATTTCTTATTCACCAGTTAGTTGATAATTTTGTCTGTTTTTCATTTGGTGCTGGGCAAGGCTTGTACAATCTCTTTTTTGCTGAAAAAAGCTACCTGCTGCTGCTGAAAAGGAGGTTGATGAAATCACTGAGACTGAACCACTTAGTGAATGTGCTGGTGGTAAAAAACAAAAACAACAGAGGCCAAAAAGCTCTGTAGAGCTGCTCAGTTGGGTGTCAAATCTTGGATGATTTATCACCGCAAGCGACTCCTTTCAATTTACACACAGTCATTTAGTTCAATGTTAATATAAAAACATTGATTTAAATAAGCTCACAGTTTTAAATGTCTCATGAAGCAATTTAAAGTAGTATATACATAGTGATAAGGAAAAGCAGAGGATCTATAGTGAGGAAAGTTAAATCATTTTCATATTGTTTTTGCTAAGGCCAACTCAGAGTATACTATACTGCAGGTTCCCTAATCAATAATCCAGCGGCTACCCCATGATTAAATCTCTTTTGATAATGATCCATCCTGCCACTGCTACCCCTTGATTTTCCATACAGGACACCTCAAAAGGTCACATATGTGTGACATATTAGCTTGTGTATGTGTAATTTCTCCCTTGTATAGAACTCATTATAACCTCCATCTCTGATTGTGTGCCGTATCTTATCGTTTCACTGGTCTGTAAGCGGAGCGAAGCAGAATGACTATTGATCACATACATCCCCTCACTCCCCATTCTCCTGACTATCTCAATCTTTTCCCTTTCATCCCTCACCCTTTTCACATTCACTCATCTGTGCCTCTTCATCACCCTGTCTCCTACCTCTTATTCCAACCAACCTCCTACCTCCTTCTCCATCTCTTCACCGAGGCAGATAATGAGCCTGACTGAGCAATGATTTTTTGTGCCATGTAGGTTCGGTTGCGACTTAGATTTGTTGTAATGACTATTGGGTTTGGTGATTGAGCTTGATCCAGTTTTGAGAAAGAGTGATCAGCCGGTGTCAAATCTGGCCCACTTAAAGAGAGTTTGCCGCGACTGAGGTTACCTTTCCCATGTCTTCTTTCTAAGTTTTGTTTAAGTTTTGTCTGCATCTCTCTCTAAAAAATAACTATTAACCCAGGACTAGACTAGTTCCTTCTGGCTTGGAAGAGCCACGCTCGTCAAAGAATCGACACAGGCCGATTTGGTCTACGGCCGTAAACCCATTCCCCTTTTTCAAATCCAACAACCAGTCTACATTGTGTTTATTTTGCCACCTGCTCTGGAGCTCCTCCAGGCAATGCACTAGTGTTAGACCCAGTGTTACAGTTAGTGTTACAGCCAATGTTAAAGCTAATAATCATCATCAGACAAAAATATAATCGCTTAGGGCTGTCATGACAATTTCAATCACTGAACTGTCATTGCTAAGGTCAAATTTAAGGGAAAAAAGAGAGCAATTGTGATGTCATATCAACAGTGAACAGGGAGTACTGTACTCTTAACAGTGCAGAGTAAATGTGAGTGCGCCACTGTGGAGCGACCTATTGGCCTTGATGAGGATCTCACGACTCCAGCCCACTCAGAACCTTGGATTAGAAACAACAAATTGCTCAGAGGTATAGATTACACACACATTCCCATGAACCTACCTAGACACAAAAAACATTAAAACTACCACCTTTATACAACCACAATAACAACCCCTACAACCACTGTTGCATCATGACTTATTGATGTAGTCAGTGTGATGATCTGTTGTGTTAACATAAAGAATACCTGTGGTAGTTTTGGTGTTATCACTTCCTGTTTTATTTTGGTAGTATTCTTCTTCCCTTGTGTGTCTTGTGTTTTTACTTCCTGTCTGTGTTTTCCCTCCAGTTTTGATTGTTGGCACCTGTGTCTCGTTATCTCATCTCCCCTAGGGTATTTAGTCTTGGTCTTTTCTTTGTTCAGGGTTGGATTATTGTTGTACACATGGTGTTGTTCCTTGCTGAGCCTTGACTCTGAGTTTGTATTGAATTCTTTGTTCTCCTGTGGACCTTGTTTGGATTTTTGGATTTTGCCTGCTCCCTTGTGTACTGTTTTTCTACCTTGGACTCACGCCACTGCTTTCACCTCTGCTAGCCGGTAACTTATCTGCCTTTTGTCTACCTGTACTTGCCTGCATACCACCCCACAATAAACACGGAAGTTCCGGCTACTTCATCTTGAGACTGCTTCCTCGTCATCTGCTTTTGGGTCCACATACCTCTATATAGCACCCCCGTTGTGACAATATCTGGGGGATTGTTGCGTAACTGAAATGAAAAGTCTGCATCATCCTCGGCTCTGGTGAAAATCAAAACCCTCACGACCACGACAATACTGTACACTGGAAATACCCTCTGAGTTAGCTGGATTGACAGTGTGGCTGTATATTACGCAGCAGAAAAAATGGTAATGTATTTTAGACTCATAGAGGCTGCTTTCAAACTCACTCACTGAACACAAAATGCTAATGCATGTAGCTAGGTATCTCACTGCTGTGTGCACAGTATGCATTCATGCTCTTCGGTGAACATAATTGTCATCTGTTGTGCAGGTCCCCACAGCTCCATTCTGCGTGTAAAACACACTTTCACAGTCAAACAGATGCACACATGCAGGTGACTGGAATTAATACAGCACAGTGATGAATTGTCACTGATTAATGTCTGTTGATTGCAATCACTAATCATGTAATTGCCAACAAATGACCCAGAGTTCCATCTGCTGAAAGCCAAATTTTGTGTGTGTGTATTACAGATGAAGGTGTAAATAAATTTGCTGTGCATACTGAAGAGCCCACGTGATTAAAGTCTGGTTAGGTTTAGGCACAAAAACCACTTGGTTAGGCTTAGGAAAAGATCATGATTTGGGTTAAAATAACCGTCTTTGTTGCCACAAAAACATCTACAAATGTCCCAACGACACGCTAAAAAACAACCAGTTTTGTCACCACAAAAACAGCTACTAATTTCGTGACTACACGCTAAAAAACAGCTGGTTTTGTCACCACAAAAATGGCTACAAATGTCCCGAGGACACACTAAAAATAGTCGGTAGAAACGGGCAAACAGTGGTCTTGAACTGCTGCTTTTACAACTCCAGCCATATGTAGAATCGCACGGCTATTGTGTTTACAGTTTCATCTACAAGCCTGAAATAATGAACGCATCAGTCTTGAAGGTCACAGCTTTATACATTACACTGGATTGAATGGTAATATGAAGGTATCAAGAAACTGCTGTCAATCACACAATAAACCTTTATAAAAAGGACTTGAAGTAAATACCTGGACCTAAGTGAGTACACCCGTCCCCATCCATGTTGGCTGGCTCAAAGAGAAGCCAATCTGTGTGTGATGAAACTGTCTGTAAGCCCTGCCATTTGGAAGTCCCCCACCAACTTTTATGAAGGGAGAGAGATGCTTTGGAGGGAAACATACTATAGAACAAACCAGTTACACACTTTCACCATAGAGCTTTTTGTTGTTGAGTGAGTTGCAGCAAAAAGAAACAACACAATAGCTGTGTTTCCATCAACATATTTTTATGTGCATTTTGAAGTACTGCATTAGAAAAGGTTGATGAAAACAGCAAAAAAAAAAAAAAAACTTGAAGTCTCTTCTTCTCATTGAGGTTTATTATTGGCAAACAACTGGTTTTGTTTCTAGTTCGCAACCTCTACTTCTATGTTTATTACAGCCATGCGTAACGTAGCCTATACCAGCAACTTCTATGCTGTAGCCTTGTGTATTCACTCCAAACAAGTAGATGGAAATGCACCTAATTCGCAATTTCTTTTTTGCAACATTTCAAAAGTTTGCATCAAATTCGCTTGACAATGGAAACATGGCTACTGATGTAAATATTTTTTCAACAGTGGTAAACTTGTAAAAACTGAATTTCTGTTTCTCCTAACTAATGAGTTGTAACAGCGGACTTGTGTGTTCATTCTCCTCATTTTAGTAATATTTGTGTGTTATTGTTGAACTGTGTTTGTCCTGCATTTTTAAGCTATGGGCAGCGATTCACCTCTCTCACTCTCTTTCTCTCGCTCAGTCTCGACCACTTTGGTCGATACCTGTTTAGCAGTTAAGGTTATAACTCACCATGGCAACCCTGTACCAGCCTGTTTAACTGACAAATGGGATAATGAAGTGAAACACAACCCACGTGGCCAGAGAAAGAGGACAGTCTGCTCTGGTTTTTGCATTAATAGTATCAGAGAGCAACACTGCAACAAACATAATAATATACAGAATGCATAAAGAAATGTCAGCTGTTGGGTTCAGCCTTATCTGTGTTGTCAGTGCCTTTCAATAGTCCTATATCTTTGAGGATTGAGAAACTTTTCTCAGTTACTTGGCTTTTTCCTTGAGTCAAAAAAGGCTTTAACCACAGAATGTACACCACTGGCAGTTATCTTCTTTTATTCATGATAAATTGGACATAATATAGTCTCTGTAACATAGCAATAATGTTCAAGTGAATCAAAACTCTGAGAAATGCACCTGTATTATGCCCTGAGGTTGAACAGCTCAGTGACAAAGGGCTTAAAATATTTTGGTTAAATACAAATGATGAAAGCCTTTTCATACTGAGAAATGCAGACATACAAGGGTACTGAGATATAGGATTAAATGGATGGTATGAGTCATCTAAAACAGTTTGGGACTGTTTGAAAATGTATTTGCTTAGGGGAGAGTAGTTTACATTTTTCTGGCGGCACTGGTGAGTGCCTGCTCGAGATTTACATGTTATTACTAATGTAGGAGAATCACCTACTTTAATCAAATAATAATAATAATAATAATAATGAACACTTTAATACTCTCATTTAAGGGGCACCACCCTGTACCAGGGCAAACAAATAATTAATTAATAATTAAATTGATGTTAATTGTCTCTTAAGAAGGATTGAATTCTTTTCGAAAGATTGACCTCGTCTTCTGCTTTAAAAAAAACACATAGACAACTTCTTACTGATTAAATGGGGACATTTATTTATTGCTAAATGCCAAATAACTGAATAAATTAAGGATCAAGGAGTATATGATAAAAATAATATACAACAGAGGAATAAAGATATTGAATGATGGGGTAAAACTTATTGAGGTGAGGTATGTGATTTGATTGTTAAAACCAAAATGATGAGTAGCACAAGGACAACTAACTTTTCTAAAAGGGAATTCATTTATTTTATTCTACATCAATGCTTTATCACAACAAAACCCTGGTTTAGTCTACTGTTTTGGAGCACTGGAAGGGACGAGGCATTTCCGTTGGCTTTCCACCATTGAGTGCTGGGTTGAATCCGCTGTGCAGAGAACATTGCGGGAGGTCCGTCTGTGAGTCAGACTCAGTGATTTAGGAGCCCAGCAGGTCGCTCCAAGGTGACTTCATAAAAGCAGTTGGTCACCGAGCTGATGAGGTCTCCTGGCCGGTCTGGCGGTCTCATTTTAGAGCTGATGCAAAGGTCTGGGCCAAGACGCTGCTGGCACAGTTCTTAGTGAGATGCAGGATTCAATGTTTCTTCGGTTCTAACCTTTTTCTTGTGTTAGAACACAGATGTCCAGGCTTCTGTCACAAAAGGCTTTGCTGAGCTGGCTGACCTCCAGCAGGTCAGGGTCGCTTCTGTTGAGTCTGTGATTGTTGTGGCTTGTTGAATATAAGATCTCTGGCTACACCAACTTCTTTAACTAGGCTTGAGTAATTCTGTTGAAATATAAAAGTCAAAGGGAACAACACTTCAGTTTAATAGTGAAATTTAATTTTAAAAAATTTCAGACTTTAAGGAAAACATCAAGAAATATGTATAAGAAACTAAAGTAAAACAAAGCAACCAATGAGCTCAAAGGTGAGGGCCAGCCTGAGGGGAGAATCCCAGTCAAACTCATTTGTCAGCTTACCAAAGGAGGAGGAGTTTTGGGTGTGGAGGAAGGCTTTCGCACAGAAAACTATTCCTTGTTTGAAACTTTTAACATGGCTATTCATGTTTTCCTGACTCTAGTGACATTTTATTTAAGTTTTATGTACAGAATATCCCATACTCAAACACCCCTATGGCCATACAATCATGATCCAAAAATCCAAAATTTTTTAACACTACTAATAAGTAGCATAAGGTTAAACAATACCGTTTGCTTTATAATAGTATAATAGCTACAATATTATACAGTTTCATAATGGCGATGGTTGCAGAGACTTCTGTCTGTTGGTCAGTAGGTGGCACTGCTGTCACCTGGTAAACAAGAGGTAAACTCTCTGAATTAATAACTTACTCATTTCATGTCCTACAAAAATAATAGTTGGGTTACACATCAAGTAAAATCTTATCTCAGGCCACATCAGGAGGTGAGAGAACAAAGGGTGCGTTTGTTTGCATGTGTGTGTGAGAGAGAGATAAGGGAGGAGAAGATATTGTTTTTAGTCTCACCTCCTTCAATCATACTGACTAAAAGTCAATTTATTGTCTTTAAATTTTGCTGTTGCAAGACATATCTTTCCTCCAGGGTGGAAAGTTCTGGTCTTGTCTGGCAAGTATCTAAATTGACACCTTTACTGTTTGAGAGAGGAGTAGTCAGTTTGCAAATCCAGAGGTCTGAGCCAAGTTTTATTTAAACCTCCCCCCTTGGAATTCCACCGTGTTGTAAACTGTGGAGCAGAGTGTTTGTGAATATTTGGGAGACATTCAGCCATTGTGGTCACTACAATAAGTTGTTGATAGTGTTGCAATCATGCTGTCCTCTAATTCACACCATTAGGGGCTTATCCAGGTGCACCTTTCTTACATTGGTGAACTGTTACACACACTAGCAGCGTGGCTCCATGGGTGACAATGCTGGTCAATCAGTTGGTTGGTCAACAGATAACTTTATTCCAGATTGAAATGTCTCAACAACTATTGGATGGATTGTCATGAAATCTTGTACAGACATGATGAAGCCTACTGACATCCCCTGACCTCCTCTAGTGTCAACAGCATTTTTCATTAATGTTTTGACAACTATTGGATGAATTGCCATGAATTTTGATACTTACAGCAGGGCTCGACAGTAATGGTTGCCAGGTTGTCATTGGCAACCTTTTTGAGAAATTGGCAACAAATTATTGACCTTTGGTTGCCATCAGTGGCAACCACTTTTCAGTTTCAAGCTTCGAAATCAAAAGCAGGATCAACGATTCTTCCAGTATTTTTTTTTCTCCACCCACACCTACTTGCGCGTATCCGTCGTACGTCGTAAAACTTCAAAGAGACACAGCGTAGCATACCAGTAGCCTGCAGCTGCACTTTTCGAGACACCCAGGGACACACACAGGGAAGTGGTCAGACCGTCCATGAGTGTCCGTTGCTAGCCTGCCAACGCCTGGCAGCGCATCAGAAAAGACAGCCGTTTGTTAGGCCGCCCGTCCTTGGTGAACATGGTAAACATTCAGCCCAATCATGAGAATCAAATGTAGGCATTGTACATTTATGCAAACCATGGATATGTTGAATTTCTACATTTTAATACATATAATACGTATCATATCAACATTTGTATTATACATGTCATATTAACATTTCTGGAAAGTGAAAAAGTTAAGATAACGTTTAAGAGCAAACTTTCATACTTGGAAGAGAGGCAGATGGTGGCGAGAATGGTAGCCAGATGGCCAGAGTTGTAAAAGCAGCAGTTCGAGACCACTGTTTGCTTCCCGTTTTAACCGAAAAAACCTGCTATTTTTTAGTGTGTCGTCGAGACATTTGTAGTCGTTTCTGTGGTGATAAAACTAGCTGTTGTTTAGCGTGTCATTGGGACATTTGTATGTCTGTATTTTAACCCAAATCATGACCTTTTCCTAAGCCTAACAAAGTGGTTTTGAGTTTCAAGATTTTGGCAGGCAGGAAGGTGAAGGCATCAAAATTAAATGTAATTCTCTGTGACTACAGCTAAGCATGACTGACTTTTCTGCCCTGTCCTAGGTTATCCTCTCTACTGCACATGAAGAAATAGCTAAATATGAAAATCAGTAAAGGCAGCAGTTTGGCACCAGTCCATTTTGTTCTGGTATACAAGCAAAAACTTCAGTTCACAAACCTTGTTTTTTTGGTCCTTTCTTTGAGTTGGGTTGGAATCATTGGGCACTTGGTGCAGTTATTTGATACCAGCACTTAATACTGCAGACAGTATGTTCTAACCCTGCATGCTTTGTTTTTACTCCATTATTTCCTTTAAGAGAGGTAGACCTGTCAGTGACAATGTTTGTTGTGTACACTGTACGACGTTACTGCCTGTGATATGTCACCTTTACAGTTTATTGCCAGTATCTCTGTTGTGGCACTCATGAGTGACATCTGTGCTTTATAGTTATGTAGGAGCATAGAAAACACTGGGATGCATGTTTCCTCTTCCAGGGGTACACAGAACAGAACATAATGTGCCTGTATGCCTGTTCCCACTCTACTTAAGAGAGGAAGGATATATACATCCAGCCATATGTTATCTCCATAGAATGTCACAGAGGTTATGAAATCATTAACAGGAACTGTAGTAGCTTGGAAAAATATAACACATTCACGTGTACGTGTGATGTTAAAGTTAATATGATCCTATTGCTCCCCATCCCTTTATTTATAGCTTTTTACCAGTGACACAAATGTCATTAAAATAATATATAAAATTTACTGTAAAGTAAGTCTGTAAAGTTAAGTGTGAGAAATGGAGAAACATAAATAGAACTAAAAATGAACACACAAGCTTAAACACTCACACATCCTCTTTCACAATCAGCCTGCATGTCCTTAAACATCAATCAAGCATAAACATCAAATGTCAAACAAACAGAAAACCTCTTGTGACTCTGGGTTCAAAGGAAAAAATAAAAAACTGTGAAGACTTGTTTTGACAGCAGCGTCCCGTCATTGGTTGTGTGTATGTTTATGTGTGTGTGCTTCCATGCATGCGTGTAAGATGATGACCTATAGTTCTGAGGTCTTAATCCATCTGGAAAGCTCTGCAGGACATCTGCAAAGAGAAGTAGGCATGATCGATCGCGTCTCAGAAATTTCTCTTTGGAGAGAGGTCAGAGTAACCTAGATTAGCCTCCTTAGACCTCTTCAGCCTCATTTACCCTGCTGCTGCAGTCTCTAGCTGGGCATTTACCTTAGATTTGTTGTGTCTGTGTTGTTCAGAAGAGTTATACTGACATTGGGCTTTTTTCTCTGCCTAAGTAACTTTTTATGCAGCCATGACTTTTAACTATAACTCAATTTTGAGCTAATGTTTAATTCACAGAGCAATGAATCTGCATCTAATCTAAAATCAGAGGATGGCTTTTTCATTTCCCTGTATTTTTTGTTTACTGATATGAAGACTTGAAGAATTATGAAATATGTGGGTCTTATTTCAATATGAAATCTTACTGTATATGGTGCTATATATCAATGCAAACTGAGTAACGGGGCCACCAGCAAATGAAGGGTGTAATTTGTCCCATTGTACAAAAAGTACAACAGAGCAATCAGCCAAGCAGCAATCTACCATGGCTGAATGGTAGAATGTCAAAGTGCTTCACTGCAAATTTTGCAATGGCCACCAGATGCCCACTCCAAAAAACCTTCACATGTACTGAAATGAAGCGGAAAACCCCAACTTCTCCCTTGAATATAATTTCATGCCTGTAGGCATCTTGTGCAATAAGGCAAGACACTTAGGTATATAACTGATTTCCTTTGTAAAAACCAGATTTTTGGTCACTAGGGGGCAGAAGAACTCCAAAACAAACTGACAAACACTCAGCCTTTTATGACCTTTTAAAGGCATTTTTTTTGCATAGATCTCCTTTGTAGTTTAGATGTGTCATTTTATTAAGAAAAAAAGTATCCCAAAAGGAGAAGCACACATTTATATAATTTATATTTGTTGGTCTCATGAAGTCGCCCCCCCGTGCATACACAGTTGTTGTGCTGTTGGGTATCAATCTATGTAGATCGCGAATGCACTTTGAAAATAGCCATTTTACTTTAAACTGTATTTGCCTAAAGCAGTAACAGTCTATCATCTGTGTGACACTGACTGACATGTCAGAAGCCTAAAACACAGACTTCAGTGAACTTTGAGTTACAACAAACATTAGCTTTCAAGTGGAAATGTCTCCTTTTTGTCTACAAGCATGGACAAATTTCTTGACTTGTACTTTGGTTTGTTAAATGAGCTGTCAATCAATTGTCCAGTGAGAAAAAGTGCACATGCTAACGTCAATTAGCAGGCTAGATAGCTAGGTAGCTGGTCAGCTCTGGCAGTTTGACCAGTTTAATCAAAAATCAGTCAGGTTTGATGCTGAAAGATGATGTTATCCTTATGCTAACCTTACACTGTGTCACTTGTTACCAGGTGTAAGACACTGTGTCTCTGTGCCCCTGGCTTGGAGGCTAAAGGGGCATTTCTGACATCTTCCTTTCAATAATAAAATAGCATTGACAATAATTCCGAAAATCTGAAAATTATTTTGTGCATGATTTTTGAGTTTTGTGACTTTTGTGACTTTTGAGAAGTTCAAGGTTTTATTTGTCAAATAAACAACAGTTACAGGTGTGGCAGTCATCGCTGGCAATGAAATGCTTGGGCTTCAAGCTCTCCCAACACGTAGAGCTGTGGATGAGCTCTCAGACATTTTCACACTACACAATACTACACAATAGTGCCAAAACCACAGGGAAAAACAGACAAATATGTAAATTCTGATGTTAATTTTTTACCCAAATACAGTTTGGCTGAAGCGATGCTGTGTATGTCTTGTTCTCTGTGTATGGGTGTCAAATGTGAAGCTGTGACTCATGAACTGTCACAGGATGTGAATGCGATCCAAGTGCATCACTCTGCTCAATGACCTATTTCGTTACAAGTGGAGATTTATCTTAAATCACAACACGGAGTGGATATATGTTGTGTCACAGTATATCTGAACAATTCACTGGCCAGATTAGGTTGTGCAAGGATATGTGGTGACAGATTTGGTACATAAAACAGCTGACTGCCACAAATCAATAGTTAGTCTTGTAGACGGATATGTGTGCAGGTGTGCATTTGCATTCTGTGTGTATGGAAGCGTATACGGAAATATATTCCATTGATAATGTAAACTTGAAAATTAAAATGTAATTCCACTATAGCATTATAATTTTCCACGTATGTATGTGTTATTTGAGTGAAAATGAAAATGAAATAATCAAAATTTAATTGTCACATACTTATATGGGCATTCCATGACCATATTAAAATGAAAATGGAAAAGCTGTTTGACATTTAATTTTAAAAGTTGTGTGTGTGTGTGGTATCTCTGTGGAAATAAAAGAAATGTGAGGTCTATTGTTTATATGAATGAAATCAGACTATGTTTACTGATAATGAAAACACACATTTTCTCCTACTAAAGCAATGTCAACGGAAAAATGGTATCCGGTGGAGGTGTTAAATATGTTTGTTTGTGTGGGTGAATGTTTTTTCTGTGTTTGCATGTGCCCTTAATGTGTGTCTGTCTGCTTGTATGCTTTCCGTGCGCGAGTGCATGCATGCACTGTGTGTGTTTGCCTTGTGTATGTGTTTGCAAAGGAAATTTGGTCTGGCATGCTTGTCTTTGCTCTCGTCCCAGTGTCTTTTGCATCAGATGGGTTTTCTGTTGATTAGTCAAGAACACCAAATGTGTATTTATTTCACAGGGACAGAAGAAGGCTTTTCTAAGTGTGTGATGTGTATAATCACCTGCAGTATCACTATTACAATGAACATTTAATTAACACATTTGCTGGTTTCTTCTTCTGTTTTTTGACTTGTGAGATTTGTAGAAATGAGGAAGAAATTCAGTTGAATGTACTATAAGAAATCAGGTTAAATTGCATATTTCTTTTGGTGTTTCATCAGATTCACATGTATCACATATTAAATATCTTTACAAGTTGATTGCTTAGAATAAAGGTCACATGTCATGACTCAAAAATCCATCCTGAAATAAACTCCCATTATGTTTAGAAAGATTATTAATAATTGATCCCTAATAATATATTAGTACAAATAGATAATTCTACTTTCTTTTTCCTAAATGGCTCTAATGTCACTTGTCACTCTGATTGCTGATGATTAAAGCAATACAATGCCAGAATAATAGCCTCCTTTATGTGTCTTGCTACAGGTTTAAAAAAAAAAAAAAAAAAAAAACTTTTCCTTTTGATAGAATGTGATGGCTGTATTCATTTACTGGTTGTTTCAGAGAATATCCAATAAGGATGATTCGACATAGAAATAAGAATAATTTTTATTACAGGTGAAATCAAATCCAGCTGTGAAAGACCCAGATGGCGTTTGATTTCTGTTGTGTTATCTTTCACTAATTAGGTGGTTTTCATTTGCAGAAATTAAATCATCAGATCAGAACACACCACAAGATCTAATTACCAATAAGATATACTTCATTGTGCACAAAAGAACAAGAGGTGATTATGTGGAAAATGAAAACTGAGATGAGATGGAAAAAAAATCACTCTGCATGCTTCTGAGTTTCATAAATGCCTTTCCTAAACTAGTATCTGAACTTGTACCAAGAACCAAGAATGAGTCATATACCAGATGGAAAGTGAAAATAAAGTTAATTCACAGTAAGTCTCAAGAAATGTCTTCTATACTGTGAAATATAGAATCATTTCAGAATGGCCTTTAAATTGGCTCTGTCATCTTGGGAGGATGATCCCCTTTGAAGAGTAAGCCACATCCATTTAAGGTTCCTTACTCTTCAAAGTGGACCCTCCAATTGTCCTTTTTTCATCATAATTGGGAACCACATTAGCCCCAGTCACCAAACAACTCCACCTCTCCTCCCTCCTATGCCTTTGGTCACTTGAAAGTCATCTGTTGTACGTGGAAAACACAAGTATACAGCACTCAGAATGGATGAATGTGGCAATCTTCTAGAATAAGTGCAGGTGCAGCGCAGGGTTTGCCAGTTTAGTGGTCAGGTTTGCCAGGTGTTACATAAATCCCCAGGTTACATAACTTCACAGACACAAACAGTGGCAGCTCTTGGGGTCTCCGAGTAATGAGGCCCACATGGGCATTATTCTCCGAGCACACTGAACCATGTCAATCAGACACCAGTTTTGCCTCTAGTGCATAGACCCCTCCGTCCATGCAGAGAATAGATGGTGGGTGGTGAGACCTGTTGATTGAAGGGAAACACTGAGAATGAGCACAAATTACCAAGAATTCTTCCCTTTCTCCCTGGAGCTGAAAAGTAAGATAAATGGGAAGGTAGTATACATTAGTACAGGCAGAGATGAGTTTCTGACATGAGCTAATCAAGAGCCCATTGATAGGAGACCTAGAGGGGATTGCAATCCTACAGAGGTGGCATGTTTATGTAACAAGTATGGTAGATGAAGCTTTATTGGTCATATATGATTAAAAAAGGCTTGATTTAAGGCTGGCTCAGTCTGCTGTCTTACAGTCCACCTCCTCGAACTTGGTACTGTTATTGATCTATGGTAAGACACGGATCATTTGTTAGCTTGGTTTCATTTGTTTACATGCAATTACACAGAAAGAGAGATGAGATATTGATTCCGTATTACTTAGAATGGTTCAATAAGCTATGCATATTTCAGAGATGGGATGCAGGAAATATTTGCTCCATATAAGGGTAAAGTAGAGGACACGCAGTCATTTTTGAGACAAATAATTGGTTTACATGCACTAATGAAATACAGTGGGCCCAACAAGACAGTCTCTCAATATTGCCACTTTATTTATTCTTTATTCAGATCCCCATTAACTGCCACTAAATTAGCAGCTACTCTTCCTGGGGTCCTGGACTTGGAAAAAAAATTGACCAGTTTTCCTTTGACGATGTCAGTAAGAGCCCCAGTGGAACAGAGAATCACTGAGTCTATGGAAACAGATGCCAGTGCGGCTTCCTGTTACAGATTTGGAGTCAATTTTGTATTCTGACTTTGGAATTTTTTAAGGAACAACAGGTAATGTAAATGCAAACATTGCAAAATCGAGGGTCTTAACAAGCCATTGATGTTATTATAATGCACAGACACCTCTTTATCACAGCAAAATGTAACTTTGTTTAAGAGGTTAGCCCATTTTCTGCATCCTTGTTGTGGTGAAATATGATCTAACTGCTGAAAATGTGCACTTAGCTGTTTGCATGGTTAGCCTAATACACTATATAGACGCTAGACTTGCTAACATATTATATGATGGGTCTATGACTTGTTTGTCATGTTTACAGTGTCTGCTGCTTGTATTTATAATATTGTCCCTTTACATTTTAATGTTATGGTCATTAAGTTGTACATACATGTTTTTAACAATAGTCTGTATAACATGACTGTAAACATTTACCACATAAATTGGAGTGAAATAAATGAAATTAAAAACACTACTTAAATTTTCCACTTTTGCGTACATAGACTTGACTTTGCCTTGGTACCCTATCTTATTGATGGATACTGTCCTCTCAAGAAGAATGACAGCATAAGTTGTTTCAGCAAGTGCCCCAAACAACCATAGTGGCCATAGTAAGTAATGACAAGAGCAAAGGATGAGTCAACAAAACATCGGACTTGTAACACACGAGAATGCTGTTTGTTTCCCATTTTCTTCTGCGAGTCATTGTTTTTTAAAAACATTACCACGATCGTTCCCTAACCATAATCACGCATTTATTATTATAACCATGATGACGAAGGTCACCTAACCTTAACAAAGTACTTATTTTAACCCAAGCTAAGATCTTTCCCTAAACCTAACCAAGTTGTTTTTGTGCCTCAAAACCAAACCTTAACCATAACGTTTTCACATCATAAAACTGATTTATTTTTCAACAGTGATTTGTACCGGTTTTGGTAGGCACAGACAAATGATGTGTGCCATTTTAAAGGACATGGACAAACAAATAATTATTTGGAGGACTTGTTGTATTGAAGTCTATAGTATCTTTTGTCTTATTTTGCAGGTCAAAGTTCAGTCAGATTCATCAGAGGAAGCAAATACAGAATTCTTCATAGTGTGTACCACAAATTAACCCAGTAGTATTTAAATATCCCCTCTAGATAAAAATCTCCATCTGGAATAATAATTTGTGTTTAATATTGTTTATCCACAAACACTTTCGATTACCTTGTTAGAAAATTGTTCTTCTCCTTCTCCCTCACTGAAAAATCCAGAATCTATCCATCCAGAATCTATCTATGAATATGCAAATATTGTTCATTTCAAAAGTTTAACTACTGAAAAGTTAATTCTCAGTGTATGTGCACTGGCTTTCGAGTTTCAACATCACACTTGTGTAAGTTGCATATTAGATCACTATTGGCTTCCAAACTAGTTGTCACAAAGTCATGCTTGTACATCCACGTCTTACACTCTTATTTAAGGTGAGCACAGAAACTTTCCCCCTTCAGCAGATGAATGTGAAAACAACATCAAATGTCAAACTCTGCACCTACATCACTCTGCACAGTGAAGGTCAAACATCCAACTGAAGAAACAATAAGCAAAACACATTTTTGTGTGGAGGGATATTTTTAGTACAAATTGAAGTATCAGTCTATTTTATCTGGAATCACACCTTAGGCATATGTGACTTGCAGACTGCTAGTTGTGTGAATAGAGACACCCTTTTACTGTAACTGAGAACCAACTGAAAAACCCACAATTAATATTATTTTTCTTATTAAATTAATAAAATGTAACAGACAAGCTAGACAAGCTGTTTCATGTTTCAAAGGAGAAAAAATGATTCTGACATCTCATCACCGCATCCAGTAAGACAACGCACTGCAGGGTGACTGACAAACAGGCTTGAGATGCAGTCAGCTGTGAGACAGGAATAGCCCTCTCCCTTTTTTTAAAGACACAATTACTCTGTTCTGCTCACCATTTCTAAAATACCTGCGACAAAAATGTCACATCACATCCTGTTACCGTGGGAGCTGTAAAGCTAAATAGTCTTACTGAACTTGTATGCTTTGAGACTTGGATGTAACTGTACAAAAGGAGCTATGATTCAACATCAGGAAGACACCTGCACCAGTTTGTTCATTCAGTGTATTTGTACCTCAGTAACAAAAGCCCTGATAATTCTGTAGTATGGTGACTCACTGCTTTTTGAAAGGTACTTACATTAATCAAACTTCTTTTGGGCAGTTTTACATATGAAGTACAGCAGGAAATAAACTGCTGCTAATAAATACACCTGGCATTTAGACCCTGCCAAATGCCAGTGATGGCTTAGAAGCTGCCAAGTTTTTTGTTTGTTTGTTTGTTTTGGGTTTTTTTTCTTTGGTGTTGTTTCTTGTGCAAATTAAACACTTTGTCTAGCTTGTCTGTTACACTTTACATCTTCTCATGTGTGATTGGCATTCATTTTCCGTAATTAACAATATCTCAGACTCGGATCTCAGATTATAACTAGGAGGCTGATGAGACCACTTGATCCCACTTGGCTGGTCACATTTACAGTCAAAACAATATGACATGAACATCCGGTATAAGGCCCTTTTCATTTTTGCTGATTTTGTGCTTTAGTGGTGCATATTCCCAAACGAATTTGCAATTACTCAAATTACCACAAACCAATTGATGCACTCCTAGATTTGGTGACCTCACTTAATTCCCATCATTGCTCCACCCACCTTTAACCTGAGCAGAGGTCTATATTAAGGTCAATATTAAGTCTAGTTTTTCCCGTTCTTCCCATCTTGCCAACATTGCATGAGTGATGCATTAGGCAGGTCCTACCTTATCACCTGTCTTGTAGTGAGGCCCTGTGTCAAAATGTACACGGTGCATATTCTTAAATAAATGTGTGTTTAACCAAATTACTAAAAACAGAGTTTCTAGTGGGTTAATAGTGCAGTGGAATATGTAAACTTGTGAGTATTCAAAGGCACAGCTTTTTAGTCTTGTTATTTGCTAACATTGTAATATATAATCTTAACTCTACTGTATACTGCAAATGTGCTTAGTTGTATATAGCCTACTTACACAGGACTCATCACTTGGACTTTGTGAAAAGCATTATGTTAATGAGAGCTAGATTTGAGAGGTTAGGACTATGGTCTCCGAGGGCTACCAAGGCTAGGGGTGCAGTTACACGAAATACTCCCTTTTGAGACACACAACTAAACAAACATGCCTGGCTGCTATCTATCTCTGCATGTGAGCTGTATGAATTCACCAGCTAGCTGTGAAATGTCCTTGTGAGAACAAAGCCTGAAAGGTTAAATGTATGATGTAGAGGAACACATAAGCCTTACGATGTCCATTATCTGTGGCAGCATTGCTTATTGCATGCTGTTGGTAAATTCTCATCCTTTTATTCTAGCTTTCAGTCAATGGTTCTCTTCCACCTTACAGCTTTCCACACAGCTTTCTGGAAGGAACATGGACAAGAACGTGTACTGTCACATACGGACGCAAGGCCTTGGGCATCGAATGACTTAGGTGCCATATGCCACCCTTATTTGTATCTACATTGGAGGGATAAAAAATTATGCAGATTGAGAGTAAAAAAACTCTCAAATGAGGACACATTCCAACAACTTTCAAGCTTAGTCTGTCAAAAAAGAGAAAAAACTGACAGCTCATATTTTATCTTAGCTGTCACACCTGGAAGTAAGACTTCATAAACAGAGCATGTATTCAAGTGTTCTGCATCTCAGCATTGGGGTAATATTGTATTGGTGTATAATATTTTGGTATCTTATTATGGCACTCTGTTTGTGTCATCTTTCATTCACACTATTTGTAGTAGGTCTCCAGATGTTGTGAATATCTGGGGAATCAACATTGTTACACAGCTTAATATTGACATTTATTCTTATTCATACCTTTTAACACTTCTATTTTTCCTGCTGTAACCTTCAAGACTCTGCATGCTCTCAGTGTAGACGCGAAAGCAGCTGACACGCAGCTCAGTCTTCCCAATGGGTTATTCATGTATTGATCTCTATAAAGCAACAGCTGTTATATAAAGCAGGCTTTCAGGAGTCTGGATCAACACTGAATGTACACAAAATGGATTACTTTTGTCATCTGACAACCTTGTGAAAAAACTTTGAGGAGAATAACAAGACAGTGTTAAAATTAAGTCAATGTTGGCAGCAGTGGAAGTGTTTGAGTCACTGATACTCTCTGATCTGCTATACTGGAGGAGGGATGAAGTGTTTAATTAAACCTCCTGTGCTGTCGCCTGAGATATTTACAGAATGTACAAAGACATTAGGCTATAGTGCATTCAGTTTTTGAGCTACCACTGCTTTATGTGTATCTATGACAGTTTACAACTGGAGTAGTTTGTGTCAAAGTAGGTTGCTTCTTCCAGAGAGGTAAAGTAACTATTTCCTCACATACTGCACAATTTTCAGGTACTATACTTATACTCCACTTCATTTCAGAGGGAAGTGTGCTGTTCTTTTTGCTCTATCCCTACATTTATTTCACAGCTCTAGTACTAGTTACTTTTCTGAATAGATTTTACATACAAAACATATGATCAGCTTAAAGATATATGATAAAATATTATACATTGTTAGATTAACCTACCCAACAGTATATATAGCAGTGAAAAATTAGCTCCACCTCGACCAAGTACAACATTAAAGAACTGCTTACATATTAATGCATAAATAATAATGATCCTTTAATATAATAACACTGAAAGGGGCCATTCCAGAAAATGAGTATGTTTACTTTTTATACTGTAAGTACATCTTGCTTCCAATACTTCTAATACTACTAAACTAAAATTTGAATGCAGGACTTTTACTTAGATTAAAGTTCAATATTCACTCTCTTTTAGCTCTGTTTTGGTCTCTACCAAATCCTGAGGGAAATATCTGGCTCTTTAGCTGCTAAATGCGCCACTATGTTCACCAGCTAGTTGCTAAGTGTGTCTGTCTGCTGTTTGGTGCTGGACAGCTAAACAATTAGCTGAAACTTGCTATAAAAGCTCTGTAAAGCTGAGGGGAGCTGCAGATTCAGGTGATAATTCTCTGTAGGTTCATCACTCCAAGCGTCCCCTTTTACATTGTCACATTGTTTTCACATTGTCATTTGACACATTGTTAAAAATATCAATTATAGCAGCTTTAATGCAGCTGCTTACATGTTCATGCATAATGATCCATTAATATAATAATATAACAGTGACAGGGAATATTCTGCAATATGAGCATGCTTTACTTTAGATTCTTTAAGTACATTTTGTTGCGAATGGATGTGTACTTTTTATTATGTTTTAAATGCTGGACATTTACTTGTAGTGGATTTTTTTAATAGTGTGGTAAATGAGTAAATGATCTGACTTTGCTCTTGTGCTGAACTGAATGAAAACATGCAGTGCTGCAGGCTGTGAACAAATATCAATGTCTAGTTTTAAAACACGTTGGCGTATTTTATAAAATATGTATAGTGTGTGAGCAGAATGTGCATGATCTAAAAATCATAAGAAGAGTGTTTTACAGCGAATGGAACTGTGTAGAGACAGAAAGAAATACACTAATCCTTGTGTACATGAGCTCTTGGGGCAATTAATCCTAAGCCATCTCCCATTTGCCGTAATGTTAGGCAACAGGCTATCAGTGCTTCACATAAATCTCCCCCGTTTGTTGACAGAATCTGGCTTTTATCTCCTCTTTCCATTCCTCCATCCGTCTGTCTTCTCTCCCTCTCTGTCGCGTCTATCAATCCTGTCTCGCTGTTTGTCGGTCAGTCAGTTCTTATCTTGTCTCTTTTGATCTATGCACCTCCTCCCTCCTTCTGCTCTTGTGTATGGTATAACCATCTGTGGCCGCTCACCTGACCAATGACCACCAGGCTGTCAGGGTGATAATGTAAACCTCTCTGAGAGGAGATAACAGCTCACTGGAATAATTGGCCAGACACGCACACACTCACACAGAGAGAAATGAAGCCAGGGGTACACAGTGAGACGCCTCTCAGTTACCATGGGAACTTGACCTGAAGCCCCCGTATACACTCACACACACATCTCAGTGAACACCCCCTACTGTGTACTTTGCCCAGATGAGGTGCTCATAATAGAGGCAAACTTGAGATGATGTAACATCCCTTGAACAGAACTTGTTGCCCCATAATTATATAAAGAGACTTGAAATCCAAACATGAGAAATATAGTTCCAAATTAATATTATTATTCACTATGAATTTTACAAATTAGTCTGGTAGTATGCTTTATTGTAACCTATTGACTTGTATTAAACAGTTTTTACACCAACATTCATTATGAAGCAAACCATTTGTTGCAGACTGAAAAGGTTTTCTGAGTTCACTCATCAGTAATTTGGCGCTTTTGAACACTTCAGCCTCGCATCAACATGAAAAGCAGTTTGGAATCATTATTTGTCCAGAGGATGACTGTTGAGTGTGTCACTTGTTCCCTCTTGTGGTAAGAAGCGCATACTACAAGTACAGAGAGAGACACTGATGCAGTTTGTTGTTTTAGTAATAACTGAAAAGACGTTTGACGTTCTGATATGCAGAAGAAAATTCTTTGACTGGAATATTTGGGCCATAAGTGCAGTTGACAAAACAGTCTCATCCCAAGGTCTATTCAGTAGCAATCATATCACATGATCTTCATCTTTCTGACTTTATAGAACAACTTAAAGCCTCCTAAATTACTTCCATGTTGCATCTACGATCAAGCAATGAGATTTGGATTTGGAAAATATCACTATCTGTCCCATCTAAAAAGCTAGAAGTCATTCCTGACTTAAATTTTGTCCGAGGTTTGCATGAGATGCATCAGTTATCAGAAATGTTATTGCTATAGATGTTTTTTGATAGACAGACATTAAAGACATTGAATAAAGATGGGAAAGCCACACTTTCATAACTCCAGTTCAGTCTTTTATTTCAAGTTCTAAAGTTTTAGCCCACTTCTTTAGGATGCATTTACTTTATATTTACATTTATTCATTTTGCAGATGCCTTTGTCCAAAGCGACATACAAATGAGGTTCAATCCAAGCCAGTAGATTAAGGAGAAGCCTTCATCACATCATGACATGAATAAACTATGACCTCTGTCTCAGTCTATTATTGTCATGAAGAATTTTTTTTTTTATAAATGTTCTTTATATCCCTTTCAAGGTTCCATTCTGACAGCTTAAAGCAGTTATTACTTACTAAGAATAAGTAAGTATAAAAGTTTATAAAAACACAACAAATCAAAAAAGGAGGAGGTTCCTAACTTTGCTAATGTTTACATGCTTGAGGCTAAATCTGATGTTTTGGAGCCCTTAACTGGTTTCTCCTGCTTGTAAAGATGTGCAGGTGTTTAAAACAAAACCACAACTCAGTGATTGAAAAGCGTTACTTTAAACAATCAAAACTACTTACAGTGATTCATTTAAACTTCCTCTGTTGTGCATCCAACAGGAAAGAGACATTACTATTGGTATAACAAATCAAAAACATGCCTGTAAGCAGCATTCACATTAGTGTCATAATGTAATAAATGATCAAACAGCTCCCTTTAAAGCACGGCACTGTGATTGTTAAGTTAATTAAATATCCTACATCCATTTTGAATAATCACTAAGCATTATGTTTTGTGACCATTGATGTAAACTGCTTTAATTTTGCAGTGCCAAATATATGGTAGGCATAAGAAGAGTATATATAGTGTATAGTATATCTCATTTTGTCAGTAGAAATATTTCTCAAAATTATGCTTTTGAGAATATCATTCCACAACACACATTAAAGACAACAACATAAATATTCAAATATTTTCAGTGTATCTGAACTGGTGTGAGAGAGTGTGTGTGTGTGTGTGTGTGTGTGTGTGTGTGTGTGTGTGTGTGTTGTTTGTCATGCCTGTGTCTGGATGCATCCATGTGCACCGGAAAAGTCAAGGTGACCTTGTATTCCTTTATTCAGTGGGCTCTCAGCCGCAGCAACATCTTGCTAAAAGCTCAACCTGCCCCTGCGTGGCACTGATTTAGCAACACCATTAGCAGAGAGTCTTTCTGACTTGAAACTGCTCTCAAATGTCCTGTCTGAAGAGAGAGGGCGCACTGAGGCGTTAAAAAAGCAGAGTTTTAGCCTTGGAGCTGGGATTGTCCTCCAGCTTTGAGCTACATATTATTATATATTCAGTTTTGTACATAACTATAACTTAGTGTGCGCAAAAAAACAAAACAAACAAACATATTTCCTCATTCACCTCTAGTGGTATGTAGCCATGCAGATAGTTTTGGCTTGTTTGCACAGGTTTGAGATATCCATCTCTGAGATTTCTGCCACCACAGCAATAAAAATCAGGAGAATGGAATTTCATTTCTGGTGCTGAGAGCATTGAATAATATTTAAATAAATTCAACAGGAACATTTCTTTCCATAAACAGTGTTCCCAGGACTCTGGATAATCAACAGACCTCACTGTGGACTGTGTGCTTTGGAACTACTCGCTAGAGAAAAATTGTTCCTATGAAAACTGTTGACTGTTGATTTTTTAAAAGGTAATACTTACATTCTGTGAGCACCACATTGTACAAGGGCTTATCACGAACCAAAGCTGTCTGCATTACCACATACCACTAGAGGTAAGTGCAAAATGTTTTATTTTAGGTAAACCAACCCTTTAAATGCACCCATTTTGCCCTCCATGTGGACAGTCCACTGCCCCTGAGACAAGTTAGTTGCACAGCAGCAGCTACATGTCGTACTGATCACAACTAGTTCACCAGAGGGCAGCGTCCATCCACAAACCACAGACTGAAGAGTTCCTGTGTCCAGCTGTTTGATATTTCGCACACAAAGGCTTCTGTGTTTCTGAGGGGAATTCACGACAGAGCCCATCTTTTGAGGTCTTTTCATTCTGTTCAAGATGGACAGATTTTCTTTTCATGGTATTCTTGTAGAAAGTGTGCATTCACACAGCAGTCACACATAGACAACCTTCCTGTAGAATCAGGTCAGACACATAGTCGACACATACACGTACTCCTGAAAATAATCTGTGGCTAGGTTTATGGCTCAAGGCTGAATTGAACCAGTAGCCAAAAGGACTCCGTGAACATTTGCAGTTGTATGAGAGTCTGTTTCTCTGTGTGGTTGTGTGTGTGTGTGTGTGTGTGTGTGTGTGTGTTTGTTATTTTCTGAAAGAGTGTACCAATACACTCTGCTCCCTCATCGGTGACTCTCTATCAAAACAAAACAAAAAATGAATTTTACGCAGTGTAATGATTATTAGCAACAGTCTGTAATTTCCTTGTTCACTTCAGCCAAGAGCTAAAGGGCAGAATATTAAACCTTTGGACCATGAAAGATGACTCACTTAACTGGGAGTGCTGTTGCCCTGGACTTTGAAAAATTACATGAATCTCACTACCGTTGTTCCTAATCAATAGCTGCTGTTACTTGCACTTTTTTTCATTCTGATTGAAGATTTCGGGCCAACTGTTTACATGGGATATGAAATAATACGGTCTGGTGTTTACATGCGGCGACGCATTTAATCAGAACAGCTGTGTAGCCTTGTAATAGGTGTTCTTCAAAGTTTTCCAGTGGTTTTTAATTTGTTCAACATTTCGGTCTATCCTAGCTTCGTTAATGTTTTCGTGGACTTGTTTGAATAGGGCATTATTTCTTATTTTTCTTACAATCTAGGCGTCCAATAATGTTCAGTTCTTTAAGAGTGTGTATGAAAAACAAACTCTCAGCAGAGGTCCAGTTCAGCTTGCAAGTCACCATTTTTTGGAAGTGGAGAAACGTATGTGCCCAAGCATTTACATCAAGGCGGAGGGAATGCGCAGAAAGAACACAGAAAGAAAGTCATCAGGTTAAATTGTTTACATGGTACAATTTTTCTTTTGATTGTTTTTTGCAGCCGCTTTACCCTAATGTCTTATCACACTCCATGATGTGGATTTACTTACAAATCCATTATTTCAGTGTGACAGCAAGCAATATTGAAATACACACAAATGTCCTCATAGGTCTCTGTGATCCAACTCCATTCCTGTCCGGGTCTGTAGATCCCTGCGCTCCAGTTCCCCTCACCAAGAATTCAGGCTTCTGAACCAAAGTGCTGGCAATGTATCTACCAGATGTGGTGCTCTTCAAGAAACAGCTATAGGACACATCTGAACTTTTCCGCTTCAGGTGACTATGGATAGTCAGCCAACCGTCTTTGTCCACACTTTTAGTAGTGTAATGCCCATCTGAGAGATTGTGGGAGCCATGAAACCAGTGCACATCTCCGTCTGGGTAGACATGTTTGAAGGTGCAGGCGGGACCGTCATGACTCAAAATACCCTTAATGCTCCCACAACACTCTGAGAGGAAGACCATTAGAAGAGTTAACGTCAATAATGCACTTCATGTACAAAACATTAGTGACACTTAATGTTCTCATTTAGCATGTGAAAACATCAAAAAGCCACTAAGTACATTTACTCAAATACTGTACTGCAATTGCAATTGTATTTTACTCACTACATTTTAGAAGACCAAATTGCATTTTTTACCCCTCTACAATAATTTGCCAACTAGTTACTTTGCATATTGAGATTTTACACACAAAACGTATGATACGTTTCTAAAATATGGTGCTTATATTAATAGATTACACTGCCCAGCTGTATTTAAAGTAGTTTACATTAGCTCAACCAGCTGCTACATTAAACAACATTTTAATTAGGCATTCTAGTAATTCATAAGGATTTGTTCAGCTAATAAGTAATTTATTAATGCTTTATTAGCCATAACACATTAAAAAGGACAACTTTTGGGTTGCCAAGTTGTTGCTGGTCTTCATCTTCCATCAGCATAACTTGCTTTGTCTTTATAGCTATAGAGCTATTTATTTCATCAGGAAAGATCCTCTAATTGGCTACCACTTTCTGCAAAAGAGCCGTAGACTAAAATCAATATATTTACAACTCATGCAGACCTGGTGGCATTTTCAAATAAGCCACCAGGTCTGTGGTTAAAAATATTATTAAGTTATTAATAAACGGTTCTTCAACTACAATGATCCACCAAAGTGAGTCAATTATTTTAAAAAGTGGATTTCTCATTTTGTAATTTACCATTAGTGTGTAGTTGTAAATAATTAATTAATGAGTTATTTATAATAAATTAATTTTGGTTCAGATGCTCTGCAGTTGTTTTCCAGAAGGAAAATAGTCCATTGAAGTGGTATTCTTGATGATTTAAAGAGCTAGCTGAAAAGGAAAAAGAAATGTCATGCTGGAGGAGGATAAACACCAGCCAGAGACATTTTTTACAACCTGACAATCAAAGGTTATTCTTACAAACTGATTATTATTGATGTATGAAACATTAAGAAGTTATTTATTAACCATAGTTATAATTTACCTACATCTTTGTCTACAAGTTTGTCTCATTAGAAAGTGTTAGCAAATGGTTCTTACACCATCAGGAATAATAATCCAATATTATATGTATGTGGCAAATATAATACTGTGGACCTTCTGTATAATGACAGCTTTTACTTTTGATATTGAAGCACATTTTGCTGTTAATTATTCTGTACTTTTAAACATGTAAAATTTTAATGTAAATTAGAATTTGACTTGTAATGGACTGTACATATGTATATATATACCTTGTGGAGTTTTGGTCCACTAGTAGCACTATGGAGCAGTTTTTTATGAGTGGGTCCCCATTTTGTGTCTCGTGCTCACACACAAGGACGCACATGTACATGCAAGTCTAAGTCCAACATTATAGTGTTTTCAATACTTAAAAATTAGTTTTTCAAATGTTTTATGAGGAAGGAAATGAATTCAAAACATTTGTTAGACCTCAAGGATTGATACAATGCGTTTTGGTGAAGAACATTGAATGTAAACATCCCTTTTGTTTGTTTACTAGAAAACACCTTTAAGTAAAGAATTGGAATACTTATACCAAAGTAGTAGGAAAAGTAGCTAAAGAGAAGCAGACCAGTATTTTGTACATTCATGACAGCAGTTTTATAAATGTTATTGAGCTATATCACTGTTTGTCTAAATAAGAATAGACTCTGACCTTGTAACTCCACTCTTGTATATCCATGCAGAGCTCCCTGGTTGGATTGTAGCTTGCACATGTAGCGCTTTGAGTTTCCGCTCCCCAGTGGCTGCGCTTTTTGAAAGATGAGGGACAATTGTCCATGTTTATACTCACAATGGAAGTCACTTAGAGTGTGTCTGGGGTGTGTGGTAATGTTTCCTTCACTGTCCACAGAACATAGGGTTGTTTTGTTTTGGGACCACTCCATACGTATGACTGATAGTCCATTTCTTGATGAGGACACGTCGCAGTTTAGGGTTACCTGTTTCCCACACTCTGCTGTAATCTCGGAACTCACACTTAATCTCGCCAGCTCTGTAGACAAAGATATTGTACTGAGATTTAATGGAAACAAAAGCTTCTTGTTGGTTCCTTTGTATATTAAAGTTATTATTAACACCACCACACTGTTGCACCTCACATTATTAGAATATTACACTCTGGTCTTCCTTTAAACTTTTAAAGGAAAAATACTTTTTCCTCCTGAATAGCCCAGATCATTCTGAAGATTTATTTCTGCAACATACAGTATTTGTGACAGACGTTTTCTTCAGTACTTATTTCTACTGAACAAATGACTTTAAACTAGTTTAAAATAGTTTCACATACCTTGTGTCGTAAGAGTGAATGCACTTAGAAGCCAGAGAAGTATATGCAATGCTGTGGACCCCATTGTCACCTCTTTTGCATTTCACTGTGACATGGAGAACAATTCAGTTAAAACAGATCTCAATATATAAACACTACATTTAACAGACAAGTTTTTGTGCAGGCTTAGCAGGCTGATTTACCCCCCAGATTTCAAAAAGCAGCATGTTAAGTCGTATGGTTGTTTGGAACTGACCTCAGGAGGATTGATGCTTCTCCTCAGCTCTTCTCCAGTGCTTGTTCCTTGTGGTGCTTTAAGTCCTTCAGACTCGTCCCTAAGTGCAGAACGTTAATGATTACAGAATTACGAAGAGAAGTTTCCAGGAAGGCTTATCGCTGTGGAGGGTGTGTGCTGGAACCTGAATAACAAAGGAGAGGCAAGGAAGCGTGGTGATTTGTGTGTGCGTGTGTGTGTGTGTGTGAGCGTGTGAGGAAGTGAAAGGAGCCAGAAGGAAAGTGATGGCCTATTCATAAAGTAGTACAGCTGCCACAAGTAGACACTTGTATGACTGCCTTTGATGTGTCGCAACAGTGTTCTGCTGTTTCATTTCACTTCATTCAACTTTCATATAGATTTTTGCCATGAGGTCATTATGATTATTTGATATTGTTCAAACTCCATGGGAATAGCCACAGGGGAAACCCTTTAAACTATTCTGTTACAAAAAGTCACTTCATTGTGTCTCACTGTAAGTTCATTAGTCATTTAATGGGAAGTAGTCATGAAAGAGTGACATAAATGTCAGAAATACACACACACACACACACACACACACACACTCTGGTCAAAACACACTGGATAGTAAATAAACACGGACTCATGTCTGTGTCCTTCACACAGCACACTCATATTTATACCACCCCTGCTTCACATTGACACATAACAAATAGAGTAGAGGTAAAAAAAAAAAATCTCTATGTTTTTACTTATTTGTGTGCAAGTGCCCCCCCTTTTTTTTTTTTTACTAATTGAGTTTATTCTTGCAGCTGTTTAGGAGACCACTTTGATTCACTAGTTTCTGTGGGTGACCTCTATGAGACATCAGAGTTCAATTTTGGAAATTAGGGAGAATGTACCCCTGATGTGCCCCTGGTGATGGGAAGGCTTTTTGCCTAAACATCTTGGTAAATGCAGCTTTAACATCCATAAACAGGTCACCTGTAAACTTATATGTGTTTATCAAAGGATAATGATATATTTCTTATCTTATTACTATCAGCAAATACCAGGAAGAAACCAAAATGAACACTACGTTTATCCTACTAACAACTTTTGTCAATTGCTTATGCCTCCTTGGTGCAGAATTGCATTAGTGTCCAAAAATTATTAAAAACACATGAAAGAGCCATGCCATTGCATTGGGTGACACATTCCTTCATTGCAGGGAACATGACCAGTGTAGCTTATTTTGAAACTGTCCACCGCTACATTTTGTATCTCTACAGAGTAGCTCAGGTTCAACTAAATGTCACTGAGGATGCTTGGGATTCTGTGTTTACACTGCTTTACCATTTTGACGAGTTGAGAGGAATGAACTTCACCTGCCATATTTATTTTAGAAATTCAGTGTGCCGACTTGTGCCCCAGTATAAGTGATCAGTGTCAACAGTGGGGTTCTATGGTGTGGTGGCATTAACTATATCTCTTTATCATATATATGACATAAGAAAGTATTCATGTAAACGTGTTATTTTGTGTGACTATATAAAACAACAGAAAGCAAACTCAATACAGACAAATGTAACTGATTATAAACGAATAGATTTTTGTTTAACATGTCATTTCATGGCTAACATCTTTCAGTTTCTTTATTTGTTTTTAATTGTGCATCTACGCAACAAAGGTTGGTTTAAAACCTTTATGTCTAATCACTCGTGTTCCTTGCCCTACAGTATCTGACTTCTTTTGAGTGATGGTGCTGCATTCCCAGATCTCAGCAATTAGCACAATGTTACTATTATCAATAGACCCTTTACCCGGCAGATATTATGACTTGTCATATTGCAATTAAACTTACTAAATGACACCAAGCAAACCTGGGGCTTTTGGGCCAGTGGGGATCTGCAGCCCTGGAGCAGGTTCATGTTTTGCCCTGTCTGTAATCAGTCTTTGGCTGTGTGTGCACACATCCACACACACACATGCAATACAAAAACATAAATGTTCTGCTGAAATTCACTGTCTCATATTACAGGAAAAACCATGGTGTCAAACTCTCAGGTCTTTACTGCCCTGCATGACAGCAGCGTTGCGGCTTAGTTACATGGCATGTCGAGTTTTATCCTGTACTTAATTGCTGTGGGGACCAGATTACCCATAATGCTGAGTTTTATCTGGGGCTTTAACATGATTTGCAGTAGGTCTATTAAACGTTTGAAGTTGTTTAGCATCTGGTAAATAAAGTTTGACAGTAATTCTGCGCGAGAGTCCAGTTGGGTTTGAGTCGCACTCTGGACCTATTGCTATGGTGACTAGTCAGGTAAATTTTGTTGCGATTGGTGAAGTTGAAGGATGACATTTTTTTTTTTGGGACTGAAAAATTGCCATGCTAATAGAAACTTTTTTTCCACAGCGCCTGGATGATTGTCAAAGATGCAAAGTTTGTGTGACCTTTCCTGGATATCACTTTTGTTAGATGGATCACTTGTGGCTCCAAAAGCTAATATTTAAATGATTGGAAAAATTGGCCAATGTTCTAATTACCATCAATACAAAAAGATTTGAATGGGCTTCATGGACAACAGTTCATGGAGCTCAGTGCATAAATTATTTTTATAGAATAAAATAGCACCAAACAGAAGTTGTGAGGTTTTTAAATGACAGAAATGGAAACTTGTTTAAAATTATTGCATTACATGAGCTGTTGATCTTCCATTGCATCAGAGTCTTGAAGATGCTGGTACAAGTGGCACTCATTTCCTGTGTATCTAATTCCTGTTGAAGACTGTCACTGTTAAAACCCCCCAAAGCCACAATAAAGCTCAGCCTCAACGAGGTTTAAAGAATCTAAGCCATGCTGGCACTTAACTCTAAAAGTTCTATAAGAATCTCAGTTGCAATATGTTGTATACTGCTGCAAGTTTACATTTAAAATGCAACTTGCTGCATTAGTGGTAACTGAACTGAAGCTTCCATGTTTTATGTTGGAACAAACATATTTAGTTCTGTTTTAAATCAGTTCAAAAAAAGTTATGGACATTTAAAATATACGTCAGGTTTAATAGGCTGTATTTTATTCAGATACACACAGGCAGCTGTGGCTAACAACTCTATGTCATTTATTACTTTAAAGCCTCAGAGATGTAGTTGGTCAGCTGATACAAATAGGAACAGATTTTTTTATATTCAAAGTCAACATTTGATATGGGTTACTTATTGACATAAGCGATACCCGCACAATGATAATAATGAAAAGGCGCAGTATGCAGTAGTTTTCTTGGTTTTCCTGAACAGGAGGTGAATCACCAAAACAGACTAAGAGGAATGCATTGACAAACAATGGGCATGTTGACTTTGCCTCAAGCTATCATAATGTAATTATTTGTTATGTTTAAACAGTCCATTACTGTTTCAGTTTCTCACAGGCAGTTTGAACTGGATTGGGAACCACTGTTGTTGTTGTACGCCCTGTAAAGCCCATTGAGACACACTGTATAATTATGATACTGGGCACAAATAAACCTGACTTGACACTTTGTCCCAGGTGTCACTTTTGTTGGCTTTTCAAGATCAGCAGCAAGGAATTATAATATAATTTACTATCGTGTTTGCTCGTGCATTTGTCGAGCTTTCAGTTTTACTAAAAGATTCCTGTTCCTATTCCAGGTGGAGAGATGAGTCACTGCTGAGTTATTCCTCCTTTTTATATATTAACACAGTTCTCATCTGGGTCAGCTCCACAGTATACACTCTGTTTGTACTAATGAGCAGTGTCAGAGCAGTCACAGACTGACAAACTATTTTGTTTACTAATACCAGAAACTAAGATTTATGAGCACTTTGAAGCAATAACATCTCACCATAAACTAGGCAGCTCTTTGGGAATTCCAATTAATTTGATAGGTAAATATACAGTACAGTATTCATGGAGAATTTGGACCAGACAACAGGACAATGAATCATAAGCACACAAGTGATGTCACTTCAAACAATCTTTGTTCTCAGTTAAGCTCAGTATTTTCTGGGTGAGATAAGTTTCTTTTGGTTTTGGACTTGTCCTTCCTTTCTTGATTCTTAGTACAACAATTTGAAGTGTATTACTTTCCAGTCAAACTGGAGTCAAACCCAGTCAAACCTGCTTTCCTCTCACTACACACATTGTTTGTGTGTAGTGAGAGGAACTCACTGAGCTTGCTGAGCAGGTGTATTAAATACACTCTCAACTAAGCATTGATTCACATTATACTCTTACCCTCGCCCTTTCAGCCTTGCTACGTGCCCTCCCTTCTCAGCATCTTCGACTGCTGACTCCAGCCATCAGCTGCATGGTTGTAGTGTTTAGTACAGCCATTAGTGATGACTAGTGACATCCAGAAAATGGCAGGATGCAATCAATGCTATCCTCCTGCGAGAGCCGTAAGTGAGAGGAGCGTAGGAGAATAGGAGCAAGGCTCTAAATTGTACAGAATTTATTTTGCGAGCAAAGACGAAGAACAGCTTGAGCAAAAAATGAGTTTATTTGTTGGAGTGGCTGCGCACAGGTAGCAAGTAACTCGCCACTCAGATCAAATTGAGCCAATTTTCCCAAACTGTCACAGGAGCGCCATAGTGGATCTCTGCAGGGCAATGATTGTGGGCTTTAGCTGTAGTGTGTTTTTAAGGACAAAAGTTTAAAGAGCACAAGGCATTCTCATTCCTGTCACACTGAGTTTGTACACACTGTGAGAAACAAGATTTCTCAGCTTACCTCATACCTTCAAAAAGGTAGAATGGTGCATCTATCAGGTAAGAGCAGGGAAAAAACATCCACTTGTTAATATTTATCAAAAGCTCTACATTTTTAGGAAAAATGTGAATTTCAGCTTTTTCTGCAACATGCACAATTAAATCTCTGCTAATCACTCTGCCTTTACTTCGCTTGCTATCGGCTTGGTAGTAAAAGAGACATCACATTAAAAGAACTAATGAATTAGCTGAGAGACAAAGTGCTTGTGACCACTGATAATCAAATGCAAAACCAATGCATTTAATATGCACCAAAGCAGTCCTTCTCTTCATCTAGAGAATTTCTAAAGTGAGGTTCTAAAGTCATATGTTCAAAAACATCCAATGAGATTATTCACATTGCATATTTTTGTATTCAAATATATTCTGCAATGCCCTAAAACAGTTACATTTGTGTTGTTGTTGTTTTCAAGAAGTTACATGTAGTTTTAAAAAGCTAGTAGAGTTTGTCCTGCAACCTGATCTGTGATGACACAGTATGTTGATATATCTCCATAATATAGTATGTGTAAATAAGTATGTTGACTGAATCACAGAGTAACGTTCAGTGCTATGTGCTGAGGACACAGCTGAGACTACTCCCAGTGCACTAATAAAAACACTAATAAAACTGTCTTCCAGTATTGCATTACTATACCCTTGACATGGACAGTATTCCACTTTATTCCCCTTTGTGTTATATGACTCAGCCAGACATGTCAGATAATGATGTAAAATCAGTAGCATTCAGGGACATTCAATATGTAGATGCAGTGCAAAAAGAAATGATTTGGCTCAGCAGCAAACACAGTCACTCAGGTAAATCTACACACTGTGGGAGGAAGACACACCTGGGACTGTCAAGGTGACAGACATATACTTACACCGACAAACACAGACACACATATGCTGACAATAACTCAAAACTTGAAACATATGATCAGATACTCAAAGAGGAGACTATTATCCCCTAGCTTTAACCACTGACAGGCAGATAGACTAACACATCCAGCATGCACCGGTCAATGGTGTCTGTAATTCCAGTTCACCCATGAGCCTAAACTCCAGATTGTTTTCTGCTAAAAGCCTTGCACAGACCACACCAACACATGATATGACTGCCCCCGCTGTCCCTCTCCACCCTCCTTCTCTCCGTGCCCTCTGTTTGAGCCCTTAAACTTTGAGGACATCTCCATAACACACAATCATGAATCACATTTATGAGCGGATCTAGAAGCTTAGCTGCACTCATAAACACGCCACCCGACCCAATCTCCGCCCATAAAGACAGCTATCACACAGTTAATGTCTATTGGAAGGTTCGTTGGAGGTTACAGAATGAGAGTGCACAGAAATGGGATGAACTGTTCTGATGGGTTTGAGGGAAGTTGTGCTCAGTTTCGGACTGAACAGAAATGACAAGTATTGCTCGCTCCTATAAAGTTAAGTAGTCTGGTCCAGAGGCTGCACTCAGTATTTTGAGATAAAGAACAAAAACATCACTTTAATGACTGTCCTCTGAAATTTGTTTTCAGTTAAGTTCAATACAATAGAACTCCCACCTCCCACATCTGGTAATTGAATGGGAAGAATGTGAAAGATGTTTTGCGTCTGTCTGCGTTTTGAGCTTGCACAAGCCCTGGCAAACCCAGCTGGGTCTTTTTGTGAATTTTAAATGGTTAAACCTAATCAGGATTATCAGGTATTCAGTTAGAAATATTAAGTATTCAGTAGAAAACTAGATTTTGAAACATTTTATTATGTATTTTTTTTATAAACCAAACTAGAATCATCAGCTAACATTTATTTTAGTCTTATGCACATATGAACAACATAGTGATGACCAAACTCTGTACTCGAGGACCATTTAGGTTCATATAATGCTATTTAACACATACTCTTATACGGCTTACAAGGCTTTAAAGTCATACTATACTTCATGTCAGAGAGCCATCTACCAGATAAATCTGATCTTTTCTTTCCCTTTTTTCCATATATTTTTTAAATGTGTTTTCTATACAAACCATATCAGTGTGACAGAAATAAGATTTGATATCATGAATGATTCATTATGCCCCAGCTTTTATTCCTGGCAGTCATAAATGACCTTTTCAATGAAAAGGAGCAACAACTTCAAAGTGCAGACAAGTGACAGACCAGAAAGAAAATGTAGACAGGAAAGGTTAATGGCGGATTGTTTGTAAGCTCTACAGTTCTCAATTTTTGACACACCACTCTAACATGCAACTCATCATTATATCACGTCTCAGTGGGAAAATCCACAAAGCCCATCAGATCAATGAAAGATTTCTTGACGTTTTCAAGCCATGAATGCAGATAATTGGTTCACTCTCTGGGATCATATGATTTTAAATGTCATTCATTCAACATGTTTGAAAGGTCTCAACATCAATGTTAGAAATGACCTGTCATTATATTGAGGTACTGTACATAAAGCTACACTGTACTGTAGCATAAATTACCCTCATGTGGTTACAAAAAGCTGCAGCTACTACTTGAACATTGAGGCATTAAGGAGCATTGTGCTTTGCCATCTGTGGCCTCATGATGCATCAATCTCACCATAATCTACAGGCTGTTACGAGCTTCAAAAGGATGCAATTGAATAATCTTGATTCAAGTGCAGCTGCCTGCTGCAGCTGGAAGGAACTTTGAGGGATTGGAGACTGGAGAGATAATCAGTAACAGTAACAACTGATTTCATGTTCAAAACCCAATCCTATTGCTAGACAAGAACACTGATGTTGGACACATATGCAAAAACCTTGGTTATGTACAATGACGAAGTTTTTAAAAATGTTTCTTTCCAAAATATCTGTGCATGGCAATGGCAGTATGGTCAAAGGGGAACTCGGTTACAGGTCTTGGGGAGTACTACTGCCTATGTGAAAAAAGTTTTTTCTCCAGAGGGAGCTACACGAAAATCTTATAAATTGCCTTAAGTGATCTAGGGGTGTGGAGTTAGAAAGAAGCGAGCTTACCAGACATCTGTAGCCTGTGCCTATTGGCTATATTAGCCACTACCAGCATAGCACACCCGAATCTCTGACCAAATTATAAGCAGTCAAGTTGCATTGTGGGTAATGTTGGCGCCAGGTTTTGACAAGGACGTCGAACGCGTGGAATAAAAAAGACAATAGCTCTGGTTCTCGATACAACTGTCCATTGTCTGACAATGTTATAGGAGTACAATCCTAAAATGGTGGAGTACTCTTTTAAGGTTATGGAAAGATTGACACTATGGAAAAAGAAAACTATTGTTAAGGTAAGGAAAATAAAGTATTTGGTTAAGGTGTGAGAAAGACCTTACATACCCATCCATCACCCCTTCCACACCCTAATTTTCCGCCTCATTACATAAAGGACACATGTCCAGTATGAGTATAATTCCTAGGGACACAACCGGAAAACCAGTTTCAACTGAAATAAACTCACATCATTGTTTGTACCAAGAAAGCCTCATAACATTTTGTGAAGAGAACATTGGCAGATCAATAGAAACTACACTGTTTGCATTATGTTGTAATAACAAGAACTTAAATACAAGTAGGCACATTGTTCTCCATTAAGATGCATCAATCCTGAGTTTGATCACCAGTGACAATGCATTGTCACTGTTTCAGGCTGTTGCTCTTGACCAGCTCAACATCATTCTGTCATAATTTTAATTTATCCGAGCCATAATTCACTCTAATCTCTAAAGAAACAACCATCTCAGGGATCCTTGTTATCTTTTGTTTGGACTGTAAATGGGTAAAATAGAATATTTGGATACATATCCCATGCCTCCTGTAAGCCCGGTGGGGTTGTCAGCAGCTTTGATGCATGACAAATTTATGTTTGAGGGAGAGTTTATCACTCTGAAACCAGCTCTGAGGAGATCAGAGGCATGTTTTTGCAGAATCAGGAAGCTAATCTGGCTCAGAGCATACAGGGTAGCTGGCCTACCTTCTTAGCGAATGTAGAGCCATGCTCAAACTTGACGCCAATGTTTGCTAACGCAGAGGATTAGCCTCTTGTTTGCTTGCACTTTGAAGTTGCAGATGTGTTATTGCGGCATCACTGGGCTAAAACATATCCTTTATTTTGGCTCGACTCCCAGATATGATTCTAGCTTCGAAAGGTGTTTTATGATAGGATGATTAAATGTAGTTCAACCTGCCTCAGTGAAAAAGATGACCCTCTGTATGATTAACAACACTCAGACAACCACTTCACACTGAAGTGCTTATAGACAGAGTGCTTTCACTGCCAGAGATTTAAAGTGGGTGTATTTGCCTTAATTATAAAAAAGGAAATGATTATGGTAATTACACTGGAAGCACACAGGGATCTCTATCCCCTCATCCATCTGATGAAGAAATTTTTTGTAATTTAATAATAAGACACCTGCATGTAGACAGATGTCCACATGCTGGTGCTTACAATGCAGCTCCCTTAATTAGCCTTTAGTGCTTCACCTTGAATTGAGCAAGGTGAGTCTGCATCCCAGTTGCAACATAATTACAAACAAAGGATGAGCCAGGAGGAAGAGCCATACAGTAACAAGAGTCTATACCCAAGCAAGCGTTTCTGTGAGGTTGTAAAATTTGTTTTTAATCTGTAGCAGATGGGGTCAGGGTAAATTTCATAATATGGAGGTGTCAAAATAAAGGTCTTTGACAAATGTATCAGAAGGATTTATCATTTTGAAAGTGTTACATAGTTTATTTTTATGAGGATGGTGTAAGCAGAAAGGTCAGCATGTTTATTCACTTGTGAGATTTTATGATATTATACTGTATGTAGTGTTGAGTTAGTGAAGATGGGGAAAAGATATAAGAAGTATAGTATTTCTGACCATAATGCATGAACTATTCATAATGTTTATGGTTGTAATTTCTTCTTCTTTCTTTTGATCTGATCATAATGTTAGATGTAAAGTCCAGGGATCACCAAAGTTCACAATTGCTTGCAACAATTACATGGTAATCCACCAAATAGTTGTAGAGAGAAAAGTCAGAGGATCACCAAAGATTTATCCTCTGGTGACCATGAACTGTAAAAAATGACATGGCAATCCATATAAGTTTTGTTTTATATTCAGTTTGGACCAAATTGGTAGACTGACCAACCAACATCTTAGGATGACACAGCCATCCCAAGAGCCAGGCCAGTAGCATGGCTAAAAACAACAAACAACACCTGTACTGTACAACACAGCTTCTCCATTATAATACCTTCACAACAATGCTACAATAACACTATAACACTGCAATAACACATAGGGAAGTTATACTTAATGTGTTTCCAAGAGGAAATAACATGTTAATGCTCTTGACATAGCAATACAAACTAAAAAGGTTATGCTGTTCAGCTGAGTGGCAGCTACATACACACACTTCTAGTGTGTAAAGACCTGCACCAGGGAGGGAAGGAAACACATTTCCTTTAACCTTCTATTGTTAAGGCTGATGGACTGAAGTGTTTGTGTGTCATTGTTTGGTACCATGAGGGTAGCATCCCTCTTCACACTCCCTCAGATTTTCCGCTGGTATTACATTTTCAGTCCGAACTCTGTGTACAGCCCTTCTAGTCGACCTTCAGTAGATTTAGTTGCACATCTTTCTACCAAAAGAAAATCCAAACTGGAAGTTTTCTATCTCTCATTGCACTAGTGTGTACTGAATTACAAGTGTGCTCTGTCCACTGCTAAAGCAGTTTATTTCTGCTCTCACTTAATCAGTAACAATAAACACAATCCTAGATTTCTTTTTCACTCTGTAGCTAAACTTACTCACTGTCTGTTAGCCTTTATGGCTTGTAATTTTTTTATTTATTCTGCAGAAAAATATGTGAGATTAGATACAAAATGAGTTCCTCATCTCCAGCTACTTCTGCAATGTTAGTGCGATATTCGTATGTTGAATCCCAGATAGTATATGTTCTTACAAATTTTTACAAAATCAATTTGGTGTCTCTGGCCTGGCTCTCGCATCATTAAAGTCTTACTTATCTGAAAGAACACACTGTGTTTTCTACATCAAATGCGGAGTACCTCAGGGCTCTGTTCTTGGCCCTCTGTTTTTCTCTCTTTATATTTCACCTCTTGGATAAATTATATGCAGTCATGGAATTCATTTCCACTGCTACGCTGATGATACCTAGCTGTATGCGCCTGTAAAGGTGGATGATCATTCCAAAATTATTAAATGAGAGGCACCTATTTGATCAAGAAACAATAACTCTCAATAATTGTGTGATTTCTCAAAGTTTGACAGCCAAGAATCTTGGTGTTATGTTTGATCCTACCCTCTCTTTTGATCAGCTGCAGCATGATCAATGCTGCAGCAAGAATGATCATGTGCTGAGTGCTTACTGCAGGAGTTAGTTGCTTATTCTTTGATTACTTCAGGTCTTGTACCTGTTACCATTATCCTTCCGGCGGGTCGGTCTCAGTCTCAATTAAGCCTAGTACTTATACTCCATGTTTGTCCTGCCACCAAACATGTACTTTACAGTACTGTAAACTTTCTGAAAACCACTGCATCTCTCTAAACCTCTGTTTGTCTGTGTCGCACAAGCACATGAGCGTCCAAGTTGTGTGCTTATCGCTCTCTCTCTCTTTCTCTCTCTCTTCTAACTCTCTCTCTCCCTATTTTCTCCTCCTGGTCCTCTCTTTTCTCTCAGACCTCTCTGTGCTGGACCGTCGTCTGTACACATTACATCACTTGCATGTCTGTCCATCCTGGGAGAGGGAGCGCTCCACTGTTGCTCTTCCTGAGGTTTCCCCCATTTTTTTCCCTGTTAAAAGGGTTTTTTGGGTTTTACCTTATCTGAAACGAAGGTCTAAGGACAGAGGGTGTCGTATGCTAAACAGATTGTAAAACCCCTTGAGGCAAATTTGTGATATTGGGCTATATAAATCAAATTGACTTGACTTGACTACAATTATCAAACGCTCGGCAGTTCTCACCTCCCCTGTGGCTGATCAACTTAGGCCCATCCATCTCTGAATTGACGTATAGGACTGGACCTTGTTGCCAATGGTATTCATGGACAGTGTGTATTAGCCTTCTAGCCTCCCCTGGGCACTCATCCACTGTGATTTAGTGGAGCTGATAACCATGAATTTCAGTCAGGTAGTTGCGGAGAAGCGTAAGTGATTTATGCTTTTGTTTACAGGGTGCTGTAGGGGCCTTAATCTGGCAGTGATGAGAGGGGGAGAGGGTTTGTCTACATGGGGGGGGGGGGCATGTAACACAGAAAGGTGTTGTGTTAAGTAGAGGGACATTGGGAACCCAGCCCCAAATAAAAACTATAGTATTTTTCCTGCGTATCTGCAGGTTATGCATCTCCATTGTAAATGAACCAGTGAAAATAGGGTTCTTGACAATATTCAGCCATCAATATAACTTTGATAAGCTCGCCATTCATCACTGAAAGCACCTAATAAAGGTATGACTCTAAATATCATCCAACAAAGGATTGCTTCTAACAGAGTGCTGGTCAGATCATTAGCCTCCATTGATGCCCCCTTTAAAGGCATTACCCTTCATAAATGATAGCCCTGTCCATTAGTGGTAGTGCATAAAATGAGCTGTTTGACTACTGATGAAAATGGCCTCAATCAATGCTCCCACACCTCTATGACCCTGCCACTGAGGATTATTCCCCTGGAGGGAGAAGGCGCTAAGGAAGTGTCATCCATTATCTTTGCCTTATAGGTCAGCAACACAGAAAAACACCAGGATAAACATCAGTAACATGTTCCTGCGACAACAAATCCTGCAGATTTAAAGTGGTGTCCTTGTTGGAGATGAGAGGGGTTTCCATCTGATGGTTGGAGGGAGGGGGAAGTGGAGAGTATGAAGGACACAAACAGGCGAAAGGAAAAAAACGTGTAAGCATAAGACAAGAAATGCTCCCTTGCAACCCTTCCATCCAAAACACACACACACACACATACACTTGTGTCACTACCAAGCTATATTTCATCCTACTTTGAAAGGGAAATATTTTTCCAACTTGACAAATGCCAAAAGAATATTAACTCTTTATAGTAACACTAATTTCAAACATCAAATCATGTCTGAAAATGAATCTAGTGGTTGTGTTCCCCACTGACTTTTACATTTTCATTTGACAGCCGTAGCAGCAGGCAATCTTGGTGATACTCAGAATCAATAGAAGTTTGAGAAGAGAGATTACCTAAGGCTGGCTGGTCAAATCAGTCACCTTAAATTACTAAGGCAATACAAAGAATGGCTGCAGGTCTGTCTTAAATGCCAGAAAGTGAATCACATCATCAAAGACAGATTAGAAAGAAAAGAAGAAAAGATTAAAGATTAAGAGAAGTACAGGGGGAAACACAGACAGGAAAGATCATTAGGTAATGACCCTTATCTCTTTTCCTTAGCTCTACAACAGCTACTCTGAACTATTAGAAACAGCAGAAATGATTGACAATTGTCTACCTAACAAACAGATCTTTAAAGGTCCTCCATAAAATATTTTCTCTGTTTGTTCTATTCAATCATGCAGCTTTAAAGCAGCTATAATCAATATTTTTATAGCAACAATGGATCACATGAACACTTGTATGTGAAAGGGGTCCCTCGTAGTGATGAGGCTACAGAGAATTATTGCCTGACTCTGCAGTTCCCCTCAGCTCTAAGTAGCTACGTAGCATCTTTTAACTAATTGTTTTGGTTTACGGCCATCAACTTTAATGTTTTGATTCACTTTTACCATAGTGTCGTTTTGGGCAGCTGTTTGCAATGAAATAGCACTAAACATACACTGTACACTACCTGCCCAGCACCACATGGTAGATGAACAGTTAGCAACTAGCTGCTGAATATAGTGGAGCATTTAACAGCTAAACAGCCAGATATTTTTCTTTTTGGTGGAGACCAAAAACAAAACAAAAAATAGAATGAATATTGAACTGACATTTGTCAGGTGGTCATAAACACAACTCCAATTGAATGATAATGTTGCTCTGTGTCTGCTAGATATGTAAATAGGTTAAGGATTTGCTCACAAATTCGCCATATCAACTTAAATGGTGATAAGATGGTCAATGCTGTGTTCACAGCTTGTTTCCTCTGCCAAAAAATCAGTTAATGCAGCTTTAAAGACATTATTCCAGGTTTAATTTAACATTTTGGAAACTAATTTGTTTGTACAGGACATTGATTTAGTTTGAAAATTACATGAGTTGGATTTCAGAACACACATTTGAATTTAATTCACATGCAAATAAAAGCAACTCTTACTCTAGGTTAGGTTTATCTCATTTAATTTAGATGACCTGGTTCTTTCAGCCAATCATCCACAAGTATTGTGATCTCCTTTTTTAAAATATGTCAGTTGAATTAATGTTAATGTGAAAACGTACATCATTCTTATCCTAAGCCATTTATTTGAAAAAAATAAAAATTATAATTGACTTATAAAAACAAACCATGCAAGAATTATTTCATGTAACGGAAAGCTTGATGCTCCTTTCCCTGGAATAGTCTCACTGGGGGTTTTTTGCATGTGGGTATTTCCTTAATTTTTTCCTGTTCTGTTATCTACCTCTGAATGAGGAACTGTGTGTTTACATTTGAAAGAAGGTAGAGTTGAGCTGTCACATTCCAAGTTTACAACACTGTTTCCTCTTTTACCACCAAAACACTCATATGTTTGCTACAGTAGGTTCCTATTTTACGAACATTGTAATTCTTCCAGAGACAACTTCCAGCAGCTTTTGTTTGTGAAACTTCTGTTGTTGATTATCCCTTAGAGAATACTTGACCAAGCTTGGACAAAATACAACTTTAAAATTAAAGCTCATATAAAGCTGGAAAGTGTGCCGTGCTGAGGCAGTCAATTTAGGACAAGACGGCTACATTACATTGGTGTCAAGAGAGTAACTGCATGGCCATTTGGGCCAAAACAAACTGAATGAAGAAATGTAATTTGAATCCACTTGGGAAAGTTCTCTCACAGGGCTTCAGGGCTTGATAAAGGTTTCCCAACAAAAGTTATAAGGAAAGCTTATCCCCAGTTGTTGAAATATTTTAGCCCTAGTGCTTGAACAACACATTAAAACATGTCAGTTTCATTTACAGTTTTTGCCAGCTGGGTGAACTTTCAGTTGTTCTATGGTTTTGATTACATTCTGTTGTTTTTTAGAAATTAAGTCTTGTATTGTAAAGTATTTTCTTCTTCCTAATCTTCTTACTCTCCTCTCCCTGATTTTGTATATGCTGAGGAAGACTGCTGTTTTTGTAAGTCGCTCTATGTCACTGTGAAGTCAGTTTGTGGTTATATTATCACATACTAAAAAACATAACAGCATCATAATCAAATATACTTCTATAATTACGGTTTTATCTGCTGTGCTAACACCAGCTTGCTAATTACAAAAGCAATTTTCCTCTTACCTCTTGCCTTTTCTGTTTGATGGCTGTCGAATGATGCCTAATTTGCAATGCGCATATCTCTCCTGGACTGTTTGTTATCTCACACACACTATCACTGCTCCACCACTTACATCTGCAACATAGCATAAATGATGTAGACCGCTGAGTCACTTCCTTTATTGAAATCTATTGTCTCTGCGATACCTTGACTTCCTGTCCTAAGTGTAGTTATAAATTCAGTGGCGTCAAACACAGTGCTCTTCCTTCCTTTCTCTACATCTAATGAAAGTTTGTAGCTTACTCTTTTCCTCTTGATCAGTGGACTGCCACTGTACTCTGTAAGCTTGCCCCCCTTATAGGACATTTATTATGTCCTTTATCATGAAAGTGAAATGGCATCTGTTATCAGAATTTTTGAGTTTGGGTATTTAAGCAACTGTCAAACCAAACTTGTGTGGTGATTGAAACACATAAACCAAAAGTGGTTCCCAACCTAGGCCTTGTGAGACTTTGGAGGTGGGGATGGAATAGACACTGGCTGATGTCTCCCCTCCTTTGACTGGTCACTTTCAACACCCACAGTCTCAGGCCTGTCTCTGATTTTTTTGGTAGCAGAATCATCAAGAAGATGTCGGAGAAAAAAGAGGTAAAGTGAGGAACAGACACTTCTACAATGCCTTTAACACAAGTAAATCGTTCATAACTAAAATGTAACATAGGCTATTTGTGTCGACAGCAGTGGCATATATGATCCATGTAGTTTACAATTGCTATGAAAAATGTAGACCCAATGCATAAGTTAGTTAAGGTCTGGCAACTGCCTGTCTTCAAACCAAACAGCCAATCAAAGGTCATGGACAGTATTCAAAGTGACCAATGCTCTGTGTGGTCACAGAGCAGAAATGCTCCCTCGCGAGGATGGTTTTCCGCTCTCGGATACTGTTCTGTGCGCTCGTATCACGTGCACACTCATGGTTTTTATGTACGCGGGTTTTGAGACCAATTAAATGCCATAGAGTCACAAGCCAAAAACATTAGGAACCACTGCTGACATAGATTAAATCCCTTACATTTAGATTTACCTATATTTCCAACAAAGCTTTACTCCCACATGCCGCAATCTTATATATAAGATAAAGTTACATTAGAAACAACAAGGTGGACAGTGGGGTGTGCCCCCACAACATAAAAACACTGAAATACTGCAGGGCACTGTCTATGTGTATATGCCACTCACGCATCCAAGTTTAAAATCATTGTAAAAATAATTCAGACAAAGAGAAAACATCATTCAGTCATTCCGGCAGGGTGCCCAGTATATGAAGAGAAGGGAAGGCTCTTCAAATCCAAGCCATTTTGGATTGAAACCCTGTGTTATTTACTGTAGACATGCTAATCCTTATCCACCAGAGGGCCCACCACCTCAGAGGGGTCTTCATTAAGGTTATCTGCACAGTAGTGAGCTTCTGTTGCTCAGGATTTTCCTGTATGGGACAGTTGGTCTTTGGAGTAGCCCTGTCTAACAGTGAGACATGACACAAATGCTAAGAAAGAGCTCTTTGACTTATTTATATTTCTCTGAGTAGCACGAGTGAGCGTCTCACCAGACCTCCTTTCTTGCTCCTTTGCAGCGTGTAAGAGTTGAGGGATGGTGTGGTCTGCCCAATTTATTGAGGGAGAGTCTTCACCCTCCTTGACTCTCACATTCTTGATTCCATCCAATCTTGGCCGGTACAGCAAGACCGGAGCTTCTGACGAAGTCATACAGAAAGTGTTCCCAATGTGAGTCACTTACTTCATGCTACACAGAGAACAATGGTTATTAAATCATCTTTAATGAAAGAGTTGAATGCCCTCTTCTAGGTCTCTCCAGTTAAATATTAAGTCATGTTTCTTTTGACCCAATATGACATAACAGCCAGATTGTGAGAGGATTTCATTTTTATTGGTTATTGATGATTTCATTGAAACCTTAACATTGGTATACAACATGAGAGAGATCAAAAACTGAGCTGAATGGAATTATTAATTTCTAAATCAAAAACTGGAGTTTGCTGGCCCATTTTCTTATTATTTGAATAAAACTTTGAGACACAATCGGCGCATTTCGAGGCACATTAGTGTGCTTTACCGTATGGGTTAATGTATAGATTGAGATGAAGCCATGCTCATTGTAATTTCCTCTCATCGCTGAAAGGTTTTGAGATTTTCCATTAGGCCTGCAACCACACAAGCAAGCTCTAGCACAATTTACTTGGCCACAATGTGCTGCTGTTACTGTATAGTGGGAATGTAATGAGGTTTTAATGGGCTTCTGTCAATAACATTTTGCCACAATATGTTGTACCGTGTGTTTATGAAGAGAGTTACACTAATGCTCTACAACAGTTACTCTAGCTGACTATTAGGAACAGCAAGTGCAGTTCAACACTGGCTGGTGCAGCACTTGCCAGTGTGTTATAGGTTGGCATGCACAAAAACTGATGTGATCAGAAAGAGATTTGTTTTTTCCTTCATCTTTTTTAAGTTTCTTCTTTCTTTCATTTTTTGAAAGAAATTTGTATGGCAAGAATCTGTGTGTTGCTGGACTATTCAGAAACTTGGCAAGACATATGTTGGCTTCTTTATGTCTCAGAGTTGTATTTATTTTTTTAATTGAAATGGAACTTTTGATTTGTGTGCAGGGTCTGCGATGTATTTTGATTTTGTGTCTTTTGAAAAGCAAAAAAAGGGGACAAATAGACAAACCTGACTGCATGAATGTAGTAATTTGTAACTGGATAAAGTAACAAATAGGACAATAAAACTGCAGGCTGTCTTTTGTTGACATGAAATTGTTACATTTTCAAGTGAAAGCTTTTTGACAAAAATAGTTACATGATATACATTCCTCTCCACAGACATATAAGAGACCAATAAATGTTACAAACCATGTAGATTAAAAAAATGTCATGCATGCTATACTACATTTTTAGTTTAACATAGTGCTTTAGACCCATGAAAACGAATTGTTTGAACATGCTAGGTGGCGGCAGAAAGTGCGAGCATTTAGAATATGTGGCTCCAGTCATTACAGACACTGAGTGACACAACTTAAGGGATGGAGGGAGGACAGAAGGAGGTCACTTTTACTGTCATCTTTGTTCAGTATTCCTCTCTCCTCTTTTCTCCAGCACCTCTGACTTTGTTCCGCTTTCCCCAGTTGCCCACAGGAGGCCACCTGGCAAAAATGAAGGGATTTCTATGCTAGTGGAGTTTTCTGTCATCAATCCTGTTTGCCATGCTTCAGTCCCTGCCTGTCTCTCGTTCCCTACCTCCCTCCCTCCCGCCCTCCCTCCATCCTACCATCCACTCCTTCACATCCATCTCTCCCTTCTCCAGGTTGGCAAATTGATTGCGTTGAGCTCGTGGAAAAAAGGCAGCCTCTGGGGACATACATTGAAGCACCGGTCTGCCAGGCCTTCTGTTTTAATGAAAAGCTAAAGCCCCAGCAATCACACCTAGACACACAAAGCCATCATACATACTGCCACACATACAAACTGACACACACATACGTACACACACTGAAGTTAGCTAGCGGGCAAATCTGGGTCCATAATTACCTATGCTGTGTGGAGTCCCACTGGCATTTAACAACTGGAGTTACCACCTTGTTTACCTGCTGAATGGGAGATTTATGTCGGAATGTTAATCCTGCCTTATGGTGGAGGTGAGTGTTTGTAGTGAAAATTTTAACCTTGCGTGTCTATGTATCACTAAGGAAGTTCAATCGTGTGTTAATGGTAGGCTGTTTTCAGTGTCACGTTCTGATGCCTTGGTAAAGCAAGGAGATGCTCTAACATGGGCGGGGTCAGAGGAACTGAGGAACTAGAGAAGATCCTAATGTCTTACAAGCTGCTGTCTAAGAGGGAATCAATATAATGCATCGATTGCGCTGGGGATTAAGGGTTGTGAGTGAGGCTAATGTGTGTGTGTACAGTATAATGTGTCTGGTGTGTGTGCAGCACGTGTTTGTGTATGTGTGCGTTCACGGTCTACTGCTGCCATGCTATGTAATTTAAGTACTGTAAAACTAGCTTCACTATAATATCAACAGTCTGTAAACGCCTCCAACCAACAGTTTTAGCCTTAACTATTCTACAATATGATATAAATATTGACCAAATCCATGAACATGCCATGTCTCTGGATTCTTTCCTACAAAATGAGCTTGTTTAGTCTGTTGTATCATCTTTAAAGTTCTGGCAAGCAAATGTGTCTGTAGAGGTAACTGCAGTTTTGGCCAACAATAACTGCAGTTAAACTGGGTTTTGAAGTATGTGCTCAGTGCAGTAGCTCTGGGCAAAGCTGTCACATTAAGTGTAGTTGTTCAAATGCCACATAGAGCAAATTAAAACAGATGTACATTATTTGATGTGAATTAAATGTTTTCCAAATGTATTTCTCTTTTTAGTCATGCTGATAGAATTGTGTTTAGAGAATATAGACTCACATAAACTAGGCTTAGCTGTAGTCAAGAAATTTCCCTCCTCAGTGGAGCTGTTACACACTCACATAACTGCAGATGTTCCCTGCCGAGGGAAGTTGCTCAGCTGGAGTGTGTTTGTGTTTGTGTGTGTGGTTGTGCGCACACACACTCTCACCTGGGTGCCTCATGCCTCAGCCTTGATTGGAAGCCAGACAGACGAGCTGTTTATTTTAGCAGTTGATTTTTCTCCCTTCTCCATTTTTGCGTCCCTCCCTGGCCTGTCATGCTGCTGCATCTGTCTGATCAATAAAATAATTCTTAACCAGCGGCTGCTGCACACTGGAGTAATTACCTCCTTCATTATCTGACCACATCTCTCATTATACTGTAAGCAGCCTTCATTAGGGCCACAGGCTGAAAGGCATAAGGGGGACAAAGACACAAACACACACACGTACACATCAAAGACTGATAAGCATGCATAAACATGCTCTACATTATATTATACCTGAGTGCTCAGGAAGACAAACAGACAGACAGGCTTGTCACCTTCCTGCACTATCCATCTTCACTTCCTCGCCTCTCTTCCTCGCTTTGTCCAGTCAATCAGATAGCCATTAGCTAGTATTGGTCCCATGGGCTAGTCTCTCACATACTGCACATCAATGGGAGCATTTCCATTCAGCAAGATGGCTCACCTCCTCGCCTTACTGTGATAGCCGTGCAGCCCAGGAGAAATAAAGACAGTCGCAGCCAAATCAAATCCACAGCACAGTGGGGCAGACACTGGCACAGATCAGCATGTTACTGGCCTGTTTAGGCTCCTTCTGTGGCGCTTCTTGAGCCAGTCTAGGGGTAGTTTAATGGTTTAATATTGTTAACACCACCAGGGCTGCAGGTTTGATTTCCACTGTGGGTAACTGCCAGAGATGGTGCTGGAAAAAAATCATCTAACAAATATAATGCATATTTATGCATTGTCTGTAATTGTAATACACATTTAGAGTGCTTACAAGGCTAAATAACACACACGAACACTTTCTCACTCTCTCTTTGAGACTCCACTACAAAGCCCATTTTCAGCAATAGTAGACTTGTTAGTCCTTTCAGCAAAGACAACAGTCATGGTGCATTAGCATGGGTCACGGAGATAAAGGCCAGTGCGTGACAGAAGCTGGCAGGTCACTGTATTCAATGACCTTTGTAGATAAGAATGATATAGCTTTGTTTCCTGTTTGTTGCAGATTACTGGACCAGTGTAAGTGCTGCTTCACAATATCTGAGAGGGGAATTAGTTATGGGATTACATGGCATTAGTTAAGAATTTTTGAAAATGTTTGTTAGTTTGCATGAGAAAGAGACATCAGTATGTAAGCCTGTGAAAATACACTAAGCTGTATGCGTGCAAATATGTGCATATTCATATTCATGAAGCTGCCCTCGTATACACCCTCTCTCTCTCTCAGCTTGTTAAGGGAGACGTGGTCTGACCTGTGAGAAAGAAATCAGTGTTGTGTTGTTCATCATCAGCTGTCACTCTGTCTCTCTTCCTCGGCCCTTAGCCTCTCGTTATACGACTGGCTATCAGCCTGATGGCAGTTTGCTAATGATGTCAGCGGACTTCAATTAGCTCTCCGCTATGCTCGATCGCGCCGTCCTTTTTGCTGGAGAGGGGCCTTAAATTGTCTGAAATACCAGAGCCATTAAGTGTGAATGGTTAACGGGAGTTTAAACAGAGAGGGAGAGAGAAGCAGGCAGACAGGGGCACAGCAACATCATGCAAGTGGACAGTTTCAGGCTTTGTTTTCCACTCTCCCCCTCTGCTAACTGACTGAAGGTGATAAACACATTATGTCTGTGGAAATAGGGGATGACTACTTCTGGCAACATACTGCAAATTACTTTCCTTCCAAAACTCTTAGGAGTGTGGTTCATCTGGAACAGAATCTCATTTTATTTCACACCCATGTCTGGGAAATGCAGTGTAGAGTCATAAAGATTCCTGGGTTGACAGATGAGGTTTACTGTTTCTATGTATTTAAAAACATACTTTAGAATTCCAAATTCAGACTCAAAATAAAAAAAAAAGAGAAAGGTGTTGAAACGTTTTCAGTTCTGCCACCAATGTTGCCATGTGTGCAATACATGTATTGACACATTCAAATGTAAAAATTTTCCTTTATACTCATTATTTTGTATAAAAGTTTAGCATCAGTAATTGTAGGCATTCCTTTACCTCTCAAGAGGTTTCAGAATTAGTCAGTATTCATACATTTCTCAATTGACTTTGTTACTAATGACAGCGCTACTGATCAGCGTGTCTGAAATTGTTACACACTGACGTTGCCTCCAGGATCTTTGAGAGTATTGTGGGCAGGCTAATGTGTCAGTTTGAATGTAGATTTTTTTTTTGTTTGTGCCAGTGTAACAGCAGCTGTCCTCCCCTGTGCTGCAAGAGAAACTTCTAACAGAGGAAAGAGGATAACTGTGGGCCAAGAGACACGCATAAGCTTTATAAGGCGGCAGGTGGTATTTTCCACACTTTTGAAATTTCACACAAAAAGGCAAAGCCCATTGTGTACGTGTGGGGATAGCTACAGTGTGTGGATATTGAGTATTTCTGGATCAGAACAAGGAGCAGCAGGGAAAAATTTGCGTGACGACACCCCCTCCAGGCCCAGACAGAGTGGGCACTTCTCTCCCTAAGCATGTGAGACTTATATAAGCTGAGAGAAGAGAATTTCTTTCTCATCAAACAATCCAGAGGCACAAAACATCTACCCACGTGTGCTCAAGTACAATCTTTCTTGGGTAGGAGAGATATTTAGGCATAAAGGCCACCAGTGACAGTGTGCCA